>NC_051417.1:33836837-33836965 GCF_015228065.2 Penaeus monodon | reverse complement strand
CAAAGAATGGAGAGAAGAAAATGATGAAACCGAGAGTGAGAGATAATCAAGAGAATCCAGAAGCAAAGTAGTCTCCCCTGCCGAAATTTATTTACCCTGGGCCGTCCGTATACGCACGCGGTTGTGGA
>NC_051417.1:33836733-33836808 GCF_015228065.2 Penaeus monodon | reverse complement strand
AAATTTATGGCGTGGAAAACGAGGCCAGACATCCGGCGCCATGACAGGGATTCATTTCCTATCTAGTTTTCAGTC
>NC_051417.1:33835263-33835354 GCF_015228065.2 Penaeus monodon | reverse complement strand
GCTAGTGTTTAAAAATTATGTAGAAATGAATGAATAGATGCATGGGAGAGTTATTTCCCTAGAGACCAAATAGCTGAGGTCATCTAATTAA
>NC_051417.1:33834962-33835194 GCF_015228065.2 Penaeus monodon | reverse complement strand
ATTCTGTCACTTCTCATAACATGCTCCAGTGCTGGTATTCATACTTCCCTACCCAAGCACATGCAGAAAGAATGCCTAACATGAAGAGATCCCCATAATGCAGACTATCAATAGAAAAAACAAAAAAACAAAAGCAATCCTCTCTTTCAAAAGTCCATTCTAGTTCTTTCATAATTTAACAGAATTCCCTGTGCTTACCTGGTGGTTAAATTATTACTAAAACAATTTCCTA
>NC_051417.1:33832907-33833060 GCF_015228065.2 Penaeus monodon | reverse complement strand
ATACAATTTTCTGTTTACTAAAATATAATTTACTGATGTGAGTGGAACCTCTGCTTTTCAAAGTGCTACTACAAAAGGCAATTAATTACTGAAAAATGTCAAAAATATTTAATAGATGTTATTTGTACATGGACTCTTAACCACCACAGAGCT
>NC_051417.1:33831943-33832762 GCF_015228065.2 Penaeus monodon | reverse complement strand
CAATTTCAACTGTGAAAGACTGATAAACTCCCCATGACTGGAGACTTATGACAAATATTGACAAATACAACATAACAGGATTTTGCTTTACATCCCCATTCATTGTATATATAATTCTCCTAACATATTTGGAAGTGAAAAATATAACAAGAATTGTTATAGCACGTCTTCAAAAGCATTTGCAAGACCATACTTGCAACACTGCTCCAATCACCACATTTCCCTGGGTTTTCAAAAATATCTTGTATATAAGATAATGTACACAACAACAAAAGAATGAAAATCTATTAATATTTAGCATAAATAAAAATGTATGGGATTTAATTTTTTTTTTATTAATGAAGGCTAATCTTCATACCATCTCTTAGCGGGGATGTTAGGCCCTACAGAGGTCATTTTTTGCTTGTATTTTGCTACCATTTTATTAAACGCTGCATCTTCTCTCATGGCATTTTTCATTTCCTTGTTCATCTTTTTCTTCATCTTTAATTTCTTCATCTTTCCTTCCTTTCCTTCTGTAACTGTTTTGGCTTTCTTAACTGGTGCTGCTGCCTCTTCAGGAGCATCAACCTGAGGACGTTTCCGCTTCTTTCCTGTAGCACGATCTTGCATCTCCCTTCTGTACTTTCTGCGGGTGATCTTTCCCTGGGGTTGACCCTTGTCGCGATTTCGAACCTGGAGATGACATAAATGGCATGAAGAACAGTCTGTCATATACAAATACAAGTAGTAAAGTTGAAATTTTCGTCTGTAAATCATAGAATAATAATCATCATTAACTTAACAATTCTCTGAGGAGGAAGTGAGGGAGATAGGGAG
>NC_051417.1:33831293-33831854 GCF_015228065.2 Penaeus monodon | reverse complement strand
TGTTAATATATGTAGAGAAATTAAAATAGAAAGTGAGAGAGTGTGTGAGACACAGATATAGAAAGATTGCGAGGGACAGCCTAAAAACCTGAAGAAAATATATTTCTATACAAAATTCAATAAAGGATATTCCCATGATAATACAATTACTCTAAACTCTCTTTGGAGAAATCAATATATGTTAATATGTTCCTATTAAACAGTAAACTACAAACTCCTGCGGATACCACCACCTGTATGAAGGTAGGAGGCAGCACAGGAAATACAAATAAGCAAATGCATAAACGTATCTCAATCACCCCAAAGGAACATATAATCTAACCATACCTTTGGTCCTAGGTTCCCCAATATGGCCCCGCTGGTTCCCTGATTCGCATTGCTCTTCGTTCCCACAAAGGCCGGCAGTTGGGCTCCCTCTGTGTCGGTGGCTACTTTGCTGGCCTTCTTGGCAACTGCTGGTTTGGCTTTGTCTCCTGTTTTCTTTTCACCTTTCTTCTTGCCTTCAGAAAAGAGAGGAAAAGATATCCATCTGTATTATTTGTGTTTTGAATGATTTTCTAG
>NC_051417.1:33831019-33831241 GCF_015228065.2 Penaeus monodon | reverse complement strand
TAAAAAAATGAGAGAAAGCACTGTCTTTGCCCTGGATAGGATTCAAGACTTTAAGAAGAGATAATAATTTTCAGTACTTTTGTTATGTGGATACAACATGCTAGACATCTGATCAAACTTTTGATTTCCTTCACTAATGTGTTAACTTCATTTACTCTGTATCTCTTATGGTGCAACAGCTACTAAAGCAAGGAGACACTGTATGATAAGGTTAGGTCTGAT
>NC_051417.1:33830351-33830799 GCF_015228065.2 Penaeus monodon | reverse complement strand
GCTTCAGAGGTTAAACAATTTCCATTTCACTGGGGTCTAACAAGGAACGAACACTGAACACCATCCATATCAGTAAGTGAAATTCCTGACAGTGAAGACAAACATTATCACTTTTATCATTGCTTTCATTCTTACCAACTTACCTTCTGCATTTTTCTTCTGAGCCTTCTTGCTGTTCTTCCACGTGGGATTCATCTCCCTGCTCTTCTCCATCCTCTTCTCTCGCGCATTGAGGATGGCCCGATTCTCCACCGAAAATTCCACTATTGGCCTCTGTGCAACGAGAAACAACAGTGCAAGATATTTACGTTATGGTATGTGTAGAGGGGAAAAAAAGGTAATATAGCTATACAATTTATGATCTAATGTATATTATAGTCAAACCAATGTCTTTTGTTTGCTTTTTTTATGTAATTAGTACTATGTATAGCATATATGAGGGGGGGGG
>NC_051417.1:33829258-33830204 GCF_015228065.2 Penaeus monodon | reverse complement strand
AGCTTTGTTTGAGTATCACTTTTTAAATTTCCTTGGTACTTAATCATTCTCCATATTTACTATGAATTATACATTAAAACTGAAATCCAATTTCCGAACTATTCTCCTGTAAGACGAACAATCCAGGAAATTCCAACACTTATCAAACAGAACTGTACACTGTACTATATCCCACACCCTTGCTCACCTTGAACACTGTAAATATATCAGGGTTGTTGTTGACTTTCCTCAGGGCTTGCAGTGCGTGTTCGTGCTCTGCAAACGAGATGAAACCATATCCCTTGCTCACAGGAGTACCATCATCCGATAAGGTCTTTAAGTCTTTCATAATGCGTGACTGTAAAGAAAGGGATAGAGAATGCAGTTTATAATTTCCAGAAAAATGACAATAAAAATCATTAGGCTCCATATTCTCAACACAAACACCCTCATCATGATCATCACCATAAAAATAACAAATATAATAGCAAAGTTCCGATGACGGCATACCTCTGTAATCTTTGCCCCTTTTGGTGAATTTTTAATAAATATCTGCTTGAACTCTTTATCAGTCAGCTCCTCTGGCAGGTTGTTCACACACAAGCGATTAGGAGAAATGAACATGTGTAGGTTTTTCAACAGTCTCTTCTTCACCTGCGTCAGCCTAACGCGCAGTGCCAGGTCTGTCTTGGATACACCTACTGCTGCTTGGGTTCCTTCACGAATAACTGGAAATCAATAAAACACATTAATATGAAGTTTTGTACACTAATTTTTTTCCCTTTTAATGTATCACCTGTACCATGAACTAATACTCAGAAAAGAATTCTTGCATTATCAAAGTCGTGGTGTAGTTAATCAGAAATAATGAAAACAGTAATGTAATTTGAAGCAACACATGTACTGGGTCAGCTAAAATAATATTTTTCTACTAACATGGAAATCTTAATTTGGATTACTGTTCATA
>NC_051417.1:33827692-33829085 GCF_015228065.2 Penaeus monodon | reverse complement strand
ATACACCACTCATGATGAGATAATGATTTTGAACGTGCTCTAAGTTGTACATGCTAAACAGTTGTGGGCTTGTTTGGCCCTGGCTGCAGTTATTTAGGAGGAAAGTGCCTCAAAAATGGGCTTACGTTCTTTTCTTTTTTAACCTTATTACCAAAACAATCATTTAAGGCAAAGCCAAGAGCATAGGGAATGGGGTAATTTTATGCCACCTGTACATCTATTTTCTCCCCTTGAGCGGTTGATTCTGTGAACATCCTGACACGTGATTCAGTAAGGTGCTGGGGCCTACTGTCACAAATAAGTTAAAACTGATAAAAATTATAAAATCGGCTTACATCCTTCACGTGCTAGATAAAGGTTTCGTTTGTCCTTCTGGATTTTCTCTTTTTTTTCCTTGGTTTTCACATCCAAGTCATTCCTGCTGATGGCCCTCATGGCATGCATATATCGGCCGCAGACAAGAAATTCCTCCTTCTTCAGGGGGTCAGTCACTGCTGCCAGACATGCATCAGCTGCTTCTCTTTCCTGCACGATAAGGAATATGGTTAGGATCAGTAAAGGGGTATCAGGTTTGTAAATCTATATATGTATATGCACATAATGGATATACTGTTCTTTCCTTATTCAATTAATGTGACAACAACCCAAACTCATTTCTAAGATCAAATTTTTTCCCTCACCTTGAATTGAGCAAATGCAGTGCCTCTAGGATGGTCAGTCATCTTATCCATGCATATCAAGACGTACTTTAGCTCTCCGAACTTCTCCAAAACCTTGCCAATGTCCTCCTCTGTGGCGTCGAAAGACACATTCCGGATGAACAGAGTTCTCTCCTCTGCTACGTCCTTGCTGGGTCCTCTCGTTGGGGCTGGTTTTGCTCCCTCCATTGGGTCTCTGACCTGGCTTCCTTTGAACTCCTCTTCGTCTTCGCTTACTATCTCGTCATCTGCCACACCACTGTCATCCCCTTCGTTATCCAGCATGTCTTCCCTTTTCACTTTAATGTCTTCTTTACTGTCATTGTCACTTTTCCTTTCCTTTACTATACTGATCTCTTCATCATCGCTTAACCTCTCTTCCTTTATTTTCACATTGAGATAATCTGTGTCTTCCTCGCCAAAAATGACGTGGTTGCTTCCTTTCTGTTCGTCCTTGTAATAGAATCTCTCATTAGGTCCTGCTGTTGAATTTCCCGGGTCATCTCCATAGTCTGTGTGGGAGCTCTCTGCCCTCTCATTCTTCCCTGTGAACTTCTCCTTTGGGACGGCTATATCCACAGCTATTGTTCTACCTGGGTATTTACAGGGAGAGAAAGAGGAAAATATCATAAATCTTAAGAGAAAGATAGAAAAAAACAGCAATAACTGTACAATTGATACAATATTACAGATTA
>NC_051417.1:33827399-33827642 GCF_015228065.2 Penaeus monodon | reverse complement strand
AATAGAATAAAGTTGATCTAACATAAATTACTGATGAAAATTGAAGGATAGAGAAATACTTACCTAACAGTGGCTTCATATTGCATTCCTCTATTGCACGTAGAGCTTCAGATCTGGTTCTATATTGGACAAAACCACAACCCACAAGCTGGCCATCCTTCTTGCGCAATAAATTAATTTCATCAATGACTCCAAATTTTGAGAAATGCTCTCTGACTATGTCTTCATCAACCTGAAAAAAGA
>NC_051417.1:33826054-33827000 GCF_015228065.2 Penaeus monodon | reverse complement strand
AAAATCTGATAATGATAAAAGTAATCAGAATACAGAAAGAACCAAAAAATCAAACAGGAAGATATGAAGAAAGTCTGGAGGTACAAAAAACGAAAACAATAACAAAGTAAAGGAGAGCAAGTGAGAGACACAATGTAAGAAGATCAACTGTCAAGACATTAACACTCACCTTAAAGGACAAATTTCTCACAACAATTCTTCCCTGTTTACGCATGTTCCTATCCTTCGCTGGGTTCCAACTATTGTTGTACTTATATTCCGCTTCCTCTTCGTAAAAATCATTGGCTTCCTCTTTAACTTCTGGGTTTTCATCTTCATCTTCATATATTTTCCTGCCACCTTTCTGCTTTGTCAACTTTACGTGAATCACCTTATCTTGAAATTTAGTATTGTTGAGTTGTTCCACACATCTCTCAGCATCCTCTTGTGTTGAGTACACAATGTACGCAATGCCCTTCGAATTGCCTTCTGAAATTCAAAAGCATCGTGTATTAGGTTTGGTGTGTCAAAAAAGGCAAGTTTTTGACATTCATCTCTCTAGAAGATGTTTCATGGAGAGATCCATTGCTTCATTGTTGGTAAAATCTCTAGAACATTCTTTATATAATGGTTGTGCCCTTTTAGCCTTTTCTTTTTTGATAAATTCCAGTATGAGTTACCTGTTACATGTACTGACTATCTACAGTTATTTTAGTCAAGGCTAATCACTGATACTCCAAGTTGTAATTACAGTAGCTTAGTATCCAGTATGGTCTCCATATTCTACTCATTGATAAGAAAAAGGCTTCAGTCACCTCTGACAAGTTAACTTCACATATGGAACAATCCTACAGTCCATATTTGCAAATATAAACAGTGGAGGTTCATAGGCTGACAGGTGAAAAGGATGCAGCAATGGCTTAATGCCTTGTCAATCTAAGTACAGGCTCTAAAGGAAGTGTGATAG
>NC_051417.1:33825360-33826012 GCF_015228065.2 Penaeus monodon | reverse complement strand
CTTAGCATAATGCAATGATTAACCATTGTTATTAGATTATTTAGTATATTCACCAACAAAACTCATGGTATATCTCAAACCCTCTTTAGGTTTAGGGTCCATATCGTCCGTAATGATTTTCAGCTCTGACTAAAGACTACTATTGAAGGATCCTATATATCATGAGCCATTCATGATGTATTTAAGTTAGCATTAAGAGTCAAGATCACCTTGAATGAAGACAGGGATATGTGCTGTGAAACTGAAACTATTTCGTAAAATTATCAGTATGGTGACTGAGGCTTAGTAAGACTTGCAATTTCCTCATTTAAGACCTTTTACAAGATTTGCACCAACTTACGCCTTACAAGAGACAACATGCAACACTCACAAAACCACGTCATTTCTCCGAAAATTACAACTCTCCCGCATATTTACCATTATCTCTGACTAGATGTGATCTGACCACTGGTCCAATTTGGCCGAAATAGTCATTAATTGGTCTTCTATACGCTTCTTTCGGCAATTGCGTTACAATTACCGACGTGGGCTCGCTTCTGTGACCCTCCATCGCCATGCTTGTTTGTTTACTTCCCGCTGCCGTTCGCATCGGGAATCCGGATGCGTGGATCGGCCTTTTAGGAAAAAAAAAGAAAGAGAAATCGGTCTTTTA
>NC_051417.1:33824296-33825334 GCF_015228065.2 Penaeus monodon | reverse complement strand
AATCGGTCTTCTAGGAAAACAAGAAAGAGAAATCGACCTTTTAGGAGAAAAAAAGCGAAATCAGCGTTTTAGGAGAAAAGAGAAATAGAAATCGGCCTTTTAGAAAAAGGAAGAGGAATCGGCCTTTTAGGAAAACCAAAAATAAAAATAGAGAAATTTGTTTTAATTGATGAAGATTTGAATGCTAGAATTATTTATATTTATCATTTTGTATATCAGTTCAAAAGGTGATTGACAATAGATTAATATAGTAAGTACAATATTATTATTCATTTAACTATCAAGTGCGTTCGCATATGCTTATCTTTCATATAATATCTATGATCGTCATTAGTCTGAGATTTATAGCATATATCACAGATATACCATAGATCACAAAAGAAATTCTTACTCTTACATTACTACAGAAATTTGGTTCAGAACATTTTATAGGGAACGTAATCTTCAAATGGATGTTTAGTGAATTATTTAACAGGTAGACAAATATACAATTGTCAACCATTTTATTTTTGCCGCTTTTTATATATATCAGGGTCAGTTACATAGCAGCACCTGCAATATCTTGAGACAGAGCCGTAAACGCTTTTATTTTGGATGGCATTTTCTTCCCGCGATGCCAATGTGCTAAGGCCACGCTACAAATACACGAGTTTCCCCTAAAACGTTTTCCTCCAATACTACATTACATATTATTATTTACCGACATCACGCCTTTACATCTCTGCAACTCACAATCACAAAAAAACACCCCGTTTTATCTGAAATATAACCAATAACCCTCGAAGCAATAATTCAGCAAAAAATTAAAATGAAGATCAATAAAACTGAAGATTATCGAGAAAGTATTTAAACCCTATGAACTTCTACCCACCTGTTGCTGTGGACCCCGTGAGATTTGAGTTAAATGTCACTGTTCTCACCATGCATAAGTGAATTATCGTAACACCGCGTGGTTTATGGTGATGGTGTTAACATTTTTGAATGTTTTGTTCTCAGAATTGAGGAAAGAAAACAGTCGGTTTTATTCTAGGGAAAAAT
>NC_051417.1:33817203-33818119 GCF_015228065.2 Penaeus monodon | reverse complement strand
CATAATATCACAGGGTGTGAGGAAAATGCCTCCTTGGAAATAGTGGAAGTTCTTTATGGTCGAGGAGAAAGATGGTGATTAAAAGTCTTGATGGAGATTATAAGGAAAAGTCTTAATGGAAGGGGTAAGTAAGTATCTCGATGGACGAGAATCTCGGCATGAATTATGCTGATGAAGAGGAATATCGAAAGCCTTTTGGGGACTTTTAGCAGAAATGAATGTTTTTTTTTTTCCTTTCTTCTCATCTCTTTCTCACGTCCTAATAATATTACAAATTTATTTTACCTCTAGAATGAAATGACTTTTTTTCACAGCATTTATCTTCTGTGAACGAAATTATTAGCTGGAATATACTGACGGATTGTAATGAAAATTTTATAGGCACGTTGCCCATGGTCGATTTTGATGGGGACCTGACTCAGCGTCTTGGGTACATTAAAGCTTCAGTTTAATTAGTTTATCAAGCTCTGGTACTAGATTTCACGTCAGAGATTATCATTTGTTTAGGCCAGACTTTTGTTATTTTATTATCAATGTGACTAGGAGAACCAGAGCTGAACCAATGTTCGTTTTTTTAGAACCATTTTTTTGTGTATTTAGAGAACTAAATGTTAACATAATCAGTACAAAATGGATCAAAACATATTCAAATGTTTATAAGTGAATATTTGTACTGAATTTTTTTCTTAACCAAAGATTGATGACTTACACTGAAACAATAAATAAATAGAAAAAAAATGCTCATTTTAGACTAATTACTAATCACGTAAACACTTCAAGGTAAATCTAAAATGGCGACACAAAAGAGAAAGAAAAAGAAAAAGAAAATTATACAAAATAGAGATTTTTTTCCCTCCATGTAACCGATCCACAGCCATTTGAGATTCGAGTTTTCTTACCAAATAAACTATTAGAC
>NC_051417.1:33816741-33816816 GCF_015228065.2 Penaeus monodon | reverse complement strand
CAACAGATACTCCACCCACTTACTTACCGTTGTTAGCTCTGCTTCGCGAAAATACCGTTTCTTTTCCTGGATAGA
>NC_051417.1:33816301-33816615 GCF_015228065.2 Penaeus monodon | reverse complement strand
GCAAAAAAGAGCAAACAGTGAAGAAATAATAACAAACAGCGAAGAAAAATAACAATGAAAAAAATAATAACAAACAATGAAGATAAATAAGTGAAAAAAATATAATAACAAGCAATGAAGAAAATAATAGTAAAAAAAAACACAATAACGAACAGTGAAGAAAAATAACAGTGAAAAAAAAAATAACAGCGAAGGAAAATCACAAACAGGAAGGGAAGGAAAAGCACAGAGCACCCTCAACGAGAAGGCGGGTCTTTGATGCGAAGGAGAACGCGAGCACGGAGAGAATTAATTCCCCATTTCAATGATGTTCT
>NC_051417.1:33816095-33816272 GCF_015228065.2 Penaeus monodon | reverse complement strand
GAGCCATATTTTTCCTCCTGATCAGTCACTTCCTCGAGTGATTATAAATGAGGGATTTTAATTATTGAATGATTTTTTTTTCATATTTATCACCTTAAGACGAAAATATGTGCTAGGGTGGGCGTTCTCTTGGTGTATAAACACCAGAGGGGTACTGTGCATGTGTGTGAAATAAGA
>NC_051417.1:33813848-33814610 GCF_015228065.2 Penaeus monodon | reverse complement strand
TGACTTGTTAATCCAACATTTCCATGTGAAATGACGTGCTACTTATATAAGTGACCTCAGCGATCACAAATACTAAGGATTCAGAAAATAAAAGGAGTTCCTAGGAACTATTACATGATTACACACCATATGTTTGATATTTCCAAACTACCTCTGTAAATAAACTTTTAGAGTTTAGAAAATAAACGGAAGCATGCGTGTCTGAAAGGAACCGCAAATGAGTATGGTTTCGGCACACGACCTGAAGTACAGCTGCTTAACACGTCACACCTTAGCCCCCTGAATTAACGCCACGAAACAAAGATGATTTTAGTTCATAGCTATAGAGTTCCCACGATAACTCACCCATTTGATGTCATCCACAGAACGGACTCTTAAAGAGACGCTTAGTATAAGCCTCCTAAAAGGAAGAAGAAGAAAAAAACAAATGAAGATCGTAAGTCTACAAAAAAGAGAATCGAATCCAGGCGAGGCACGTGATGCAGGCAGCGCAGCAGACGACCAGGGGGATCAATAACAAATGCGCAGCACCATCCAATGTCTCACAGATGGTGCAGAAACAGGCGGGCTGGACCTCTCTCTCAAACACGACTTACGCACCACACCACTTAAACTGATGAGCTCCGGTCATGGCCAGCATGCTTTTATATTGTATTTGGGCTTTTATGCACTTCCACACAAGGTAGTTTGGCTTCTGGAAACACCGTTCGGGAATCTATTGTTTCCGGCTCTCGACGGTCTGGGATGTCGGGCGTCACTTCA
>NC_051417.1:33813574-33813717 GCF_015228065.2 Penaeus monodon | reverse complement strand
TTGTAAGTGTTTGTAACTTCCCCTTAGAGTTTTCATGTCTGCTGCGTGTGGACAAAATGACGGAGATCACGCATTTCCCTTTATAAATCTGTTTACCTGTCTATTGTGCATGCTTGGACATCGATACAAATAAGTCTATGTGA
>NC_051417.1:33813096-33813340 GCF_015228065.2 Penaeus monodon | reverse complement strand
TAAATGAACATGACTGTACCTATGTGTACATTTAACATTATTTATCCAAACTGTGATAACTTTGTGTGCAAGAGAGCTAGGTGCAAGGAAGGATCAAGGAGTCATTATGCGATCGAGGAGAATGAGAGAGGGAAAAAAACCGTTAAAGTAAAACAAAGGAAGGAGAGGCGAAGAAATGAACAGAAGGAAGCGATGGAAGACAATAGGTGGGAAGTGAAAGAGATTGTTGACGGGCGAAGGAAAG
>NC_051417.1:33812205-33812679 GCF_015228065.2 Penaeus monodon | reverse complement strand
CCAATGGGAGAAAGCTGCCCGCCCCACAGAGACATCACCCGCATTACGGCATTTTAGTACATCGATTCTTTTACGAATAAAGAATGTATTGCCTGTTAATTACCGACTGTGTCTAATTACGGGCAGAAGTCGTGTTGTCAGTGATAATTTGAGACCCTTTGAACCTAAATACGATAGATCACATGACTTTTGGTGTTTGCCAAGAATTTTTGGCCGTGACTTGTACTGAATCGAGGAAATGTTTGGTTTTCTATGGTATTACTAGCTCTGTGAATCAGCAAATCCTTTCACTGAGAGAAAAAAAAACAAAGCAAAACAAATGAAGTAATATATTGTAACAGTTATTGGTTATTGAGAACATCTTTGCGTTTTTATTGCTGGCAAATCCTATTTTTCTTATTTACTCCTTGGGTTTGCTATCGATGATAATGGCAATAGTGATGATGAAAACAACAATATGGTAAAGATTGTGAT
>NC_051417.1:33811817-33812120 GCF_015228065.2 Penaeus monodon | reverse complement strand
TTATTTATTTATTTTTTTACCGAAATGGGTCTTAAATGTTCATACTTTATTGGAGACTATAGTCAAAGTATTTACCGATTACATAGCATAAACTACACTTGTTGGTAAAGGAATATTATCCTTTGCTTTTCTCTGTGGAGAAGTACTGTAGCTTTAGATACTAAGTGAAGGAAATTGCCCAATTTTTCTCGGTTTTGTGTTTAGTACCTTTCGGATGAATATAGGAAATTTCTTGAAGGAGAAGTGTGTTAAGACATTTGAATTATGCTGCTCTTAGTTACCTAAAATGTGAAGATTAAGTTA
>NC_051417.1:33810721-33810992 GCF_015228065.2 Penaeus monodon | reverse complement strand
GACCTCACCCAAGTCGAAACTCGGGACGATTCTCATCACTACAGTAGTCCAGCGTAATGCATCAAAGTCCACGGTGCCAAAGTTACGTTGGGAGGAGCGCTGTCCGTAACGAAGATTAGAAGCTTAGAGAATAAGGCTTCTCCGTCCCGGATTTGCCCGCTGAGGAAGTGTGGAAGGTCGTAAATTCATTTGCATTGTGTAGTATGGGATGGTGGGTGTAGGGAAGGGTATAGGGATGTAGTGATATTGTAACGAATTCGGGTACACTGTC
>NC_051417.1:33809092-33809412 GCF_015228065.2 Penaeus monodon | reverse complement strand
ATTTTCAGAGAACACAGGAGGAGGAAGTGATAAAATAGCTATCATGAAAAAAGTATATATATGAACAAAGAAGATAGTTAAATAATGATTTTTTTTTTCAAATCTGCCTCGGTTCTCTATGTAGATTCATTAGAATATGCCTACTCATAACTTTCATTAAATAATACACAAGTGAGATTTGAGAGCTTTCAGTAAAAACAATTTCGAAGTTAACTGGAGGAATTTTTCGTTGATTTTTGAAATAATATACTGAAAGTCCTTCCGTCATATGGTATGATATACTTTTATCTATATCTATATTCAATTAAGTGTATATATGT
>NC_051417.1:33808590-33808797 GCF_015228065.2 Penaeus monodon | reverse complement strand
ATTGTACCGAGATATCTGCCTGTCGACCTACATATATATCTGAAAATAACTATTGTAACAGACCTGATAAGATGTCTGAAATTGACTTTCGAACTATAATCTTACTAATGTATCTTCCAACATACTTAACAATCTCGATGGTTTGCTAAGAATAATGATAAAAAATCTCTCTACGATAGATATTCGCGGACATATCGTCATTATCTC
>NC_051417.1:33808179-33808379 GCF_015228065.2 Penaeus monodon | reverse complement strand
TCCAATGTCCTTTTACGGTTTCAAGTTGAGGAAAAGTTTATGACGGCCGTAAAGTTAGCCGTTAACTGCGTACAGGACGAATTTGCAGTTTTACATAATATGACGAATCGCTGGTCGCCTGTCTGCCTGAGAACGAAGGGGGGGGGGGGAGTGGGAGGGGGCTGCCGGAGTAGGGGGGGAGGGGGTTGTTGGAGTAAAGG
>NC_051417.1:33805818-33806086 GCF_015228065.2 Penaeus monodon | reverse complement strand
CTTTAAATATATGCACATACAAGTGTGCTGTTCCTTACGGAGTTGTAAGCCTGAGACTGTTTACTTAATTCAAAGATGTTTATATTGTGTAAAACACGTCTATAGTTATTTTTTCTTTTTTTTTATTTATAAAAAATAACCATGGAGTCTTTATCATATTTTAATTATTTATTATCTGTGCTGGTAATTTTTCGTTATTTGAAGTAATAAGAAATGTTTTGTGTTTCTTTTTATTAATGTTTTTTCTTCAAATATTTTGCCGTAAGTT
>NC_051417.1:33805385-33805469 GCF_015228065.2 Penaeus monodon | reverse complement strand
TCTCTATCTATTAATTAGTAATCAATTAAAACTGAGATCTCAAAACCAATCAAAGTATAATCATTATTACCATAAGCCTATCAC
>NC_051417.1:33805090-33805186 GCF_015228065.2 Penaeus monodon | reverse complement strand
CTTGAGATCCTCAACTACGCAAGGAGAAAACGGGGGTGTATGAAGCCAAATTACTAGGGGAAACTTATGAATTCAACAAATATAAAAATAAATATG
>NC_051417.1:33804834-33804968 GCF_015228065.2 Penaeus monodon | reverse complement strand
TAAGGTTGATAATGAGCAGCAGAATTTTTTATTCAATTTAGTATTTTGAAAACATATCAATGAAAGTTTTTAAAGAGGCAATGAAAAACATAGATGACGGAAGTAGATGAAGTCAAATGGACGAAGAAGAAGGT
>NC_051417.1:33803769-33804104 GCF_015228065.2 Penaeus monodon | reverse complement strand
ATGAGCAGCAGAATTTTTTATTCAATTTAGTATTTTGAAAACATATCAATGAAAGTTTTTAAAGAGGCAATGAAAAACATAGATGACGGAAGTAGATGAAGTCAAATGGACGAAGAAGAAGGTGAAATAGAGTCAGAAGATAGATAATAATAGTAACAATAATAATAAGAAAAAGAAGAAGAGGAAAAGGAAAAAAAGAAAAATCAAACAAATCTACAAAAAGAATAAAAGAGAGAAAACCAAAGAACAAAAAGAGAGAAAGCTTATGAGACAAAGGAAAATAGGCAAAACCCTCACGCAAAAAGAGAGAAAAAACAGAAGAGAAAAAAGCAAGA
>NC_051417.1:33802928-33803478 GCF_015228065.2 Penaeus monodon | reverse complement strand
AAGGAAAAACAAAACAAAACAGACAGACGCAATATCTACAGTACTAAGGGCGTTGGGGTACACAAAGGTCCTATTTTTTTGCCTCTTGACTCGTCTTGTGCATGTGATACACTACTGTCCTTTGTTCACTGGCTTCTATAAACATATAGAAAAGGTTATTAACACAGTCTGAGGCTATATTAACCCCGGCCATTGCGTGAATATACGTCGCTACAGGGCACTGTGGTAAAAGGAAGTGGTTATAAGCATGGAAGGGTGGTATATGTTCTTATAATGTTTTTATTTTTTTAAGTATGTGATTTATCCACGATCGTCGCTGGTTGCATGTTACGGTAAAGCGTTAGTTTTGGAGTGGTTGGTTTTCTTTTACTTGGCCTGTTAGCGGTTGTTACTCCTGTTCCTGCTTTTCTGCCGTTGGTCTCTCTCTTTCGTTCGTTTTACTCCTCTCTTTCCCTCCTACGTTTCTTCTACTGTCCTTTCTCTCTCGTTTCGTGTGCTCTCCTCCCTCCTACCTTTATTCTACTGTCCTTTCTCTCTCGTTCGTTATGCT
>NC_051417.1:33802341-33802815 GCF_015228065.2 Penaeus monodon | reverse complement strand
AATCCTCTACTTAGCACACATTCTTCCCTCGTCCCTCTTTCTCTCTCATTATTCTTCCTCCTTTTATACATTCCCCTTGTCCCTTCTTTCCTCTCCTTATTCCTCCTCCCTTTTACATATTTCCTTTGTTTCCCATGCTCTAATTCGCGATCTCCCCTCTTTTTTTTTTCTCTCCATCTCCTTTCCTATCCCCTTTCTCTCTACACTCACTCCCTCTATTCTCCTTATCCCTTTCTGTTATTCCCAATCTCTTATTCCCATTCCTAGTCTCGCCTTTAACCCATTGCGATTTCCTTCTCTGTTTCGCGGCTTGTCAAGTTTCATTTTTCGTTCTGCTGTTTCCTGTCATCGACCTTGATTGCTTTCTCTCAATATTAAAAAAAAATCTGTTCGTCCGTTCATTTGTTGGTTCATTAATGAGTCTTATCTGTCTGTAAGTTTATCTGTTCAACTCTGTATTTATCACTCTATGTG
>NC_051417.1:33801691-33802229 GCF_015228065.2 Penaeus monodon | reverse complement strand
AGTTTTCCAATTTCTTTTATATTCCCATTTTCTGTGGAAATAAATCATTGATTACCGTTTTCTTTTTTCATTCCCATTTTCTGTGGAAATGAATAATCGTTTTCCATTTTCTCTTTTATTCCCGTTTTCTGTAGCTCGGCGAACTTTTCCACCCAAAGTAGCACATGTTTTCTTGCTCAATTCCAACTCTCGCTTTCCCATTCCAAATCAAGTCATGCTTTCCCACCGATATTCACCCTTGCTCTTCTGCCATGTTTTCCATGTGAAATTCGCTTCCTCTTTCGAAATAATATTCGGTAACTATTTCCCACTGAAATTTGCTCCTTCTCTTTCGCTTTCCCACTGAAATTCGCCTATTTTCTTCCTCTGAAACTCGCATATACTTTCCCACTGAAATTCGCCTATTTTCTTCCACTGAAATTCGCTTACACTTTCACACTGAAATTCGGCCGTGTTTTCCCCACTGAAATTCACTCATACTTCCCCGTAAAAATTCTTCCATACTCTCCCACTGATATTCGCTCATACTCTCCCCACT
>NC_051417.1:33800679-33801667 GCF_015228065.2 Penaeus monodon | reverse complement strand
TCGCTAATTCTGTCCCATCTACAACGTTTCCAGTGCCGTTCTCCCTACCGTTCCCCCTCCCCTGCCGTTCCTATGCCGTTCTCCCTGCCGTACCCCCTCCCTTGTCGTTCCTCCAGCCATCCTCCCTACTTTTCCCCCCCTGCCGTTCCCCCTCCCCTGCCGCCCCCCACACCGAACCCCTCCCCTTACCGTTCCTCCCGCCGTTCCCTTTGCCGTCCGTCCTCCCCTGCCGTTTCCCTTACCATCCCCCCCGCCGTTCCCTTTGCCGTCCGTCCTCCCTTGCCGTTCCCTTTGCCGTCCGTCCTCCCCTGCCGTTTCCCTTACCATCCCCCCCGCCGTTCCCTTTGCCGTCCGTCCTCCCCTGCCGTTCCCTTTGCCGTCCGTCCTCCCCTGCCGTTCCCTTTGCCGTCCGTCCTCCCCTGCCGTTCCCTTTGCCGTCCGTCCTCCCCTGCCGTTCCCTTTGCCGTCCCCTCTCCCGATGCGAACCAACTTGTGACTGCCGAGTTTACACAGGCAGTACACAATGGATCTGGGGCTTAAGCATGTAATGCTTGAGAGTAACCGTCACTACGCATTTGTAATACACTTGTGACATGGGCATACAATACAGTCGAGTGTCACGCAGCATATAGTAGGTAAATACAGATCGTAAAATACAGCTTGCTAATCCAAGTCTGCAGATGTAGGACGCAAATTCAGTCTATAAATATGGCGAATGCAGTTAAGTAACGCAATTCTCAAATGCAATCATCAGCAGATATAGTCCTGCAAATACTTCAGGAAATCAGTCCCTGAAATAGAGTCCTGAAACAGTTCAGCGAGTAACACCCCCCCTGAAAATACAATTAGGAAGCACAATCAGTCACATACTGTTTGTAAATACAGTCCGTAAATACAACAATCGAAAGAAAATATATTTAACAAAACATACATTAAGAACGTTTACCAAAGCAATATTTTGTTTTGTTTAGCCATTCGAAAAATAATT
>NC_051417.1:33797767-33798576 GCF_015228065.2 Penaeus monodon | reverse complement strand
CGTAAAACTGAAAGGCGTTAGCCTGTGATTGTTAAGTATGATGTTCACATATCTTCATCATTCGCACTCTAGTTTAAATATAGACATGATAATGAAATAGCTCTATTCGTTTTAATTCTCACAATGGATCTTGGCGTTTAGTATTTAAAAAATGGGTATTGTGTACCGCAGAGTTGTCAAGGCAGCCACGCATTCATTTTCATCATTAAAAGTATTATAATTTGCACCAAAATGAGACATTCTGCCTCTTTCAAGTACGGTATATTATAGCCTTGCTTTGCCTCAAGGTAAATCCTGGGTAACCATTCTTAACCGGAACAAAGAGATGGTAGATGGTAGCTTTGTGTCAAGCTTGCGTGCTTGCCCGTTGTGGCTTGCTTTTAATTTTGGCCATTACTAATCGATGAGAGTTAGCCCTCTGCTAAAACTGGCTTGAGGATTGCGGTTCTGGCTGTACTTGTGTGTGGGACGTCATTTAGGATCGAAGTCAGTCATCATAGTTTGTAATTAGGAGGAAAATGCGAAGGTGGTTTACGGTAGTTTAGTCTAGATGTGTTCTGTTGATATTTGAGTAGAGAAATGAACGGTTATCTGCCACGGCGAGAGAGTAAACATTTACTTCGCTCCTCATTTTATCGTGTGGTCACAAAAAGGTGAGTAGAGAAGTTAGGTGAGATGGAAGGAAGAGTCAGGGGAGGGAGTAAATAGGGAGAGAGAATAGCAACAGAAAGAGGTGAGAAGAACGTTTAGAAAAAAAACGAAAAGAAGTGGGAAGAGGAGAGAAGATTTGGAAGAATAGAGATGGGGGA
>NC_051417.1:33797261-33797674 GCF_015228065.2 Penaeus monodon | reverse complement strand
AGGGGCGAATGGAAAAAAGTAAAAGTATTATATAAAAAAAGAGAACAGACAGAAAAATGAAAAGAAGACTCTAAAGAGAAAGTAAGGAAAGGAGGGAGGATAAGAATAGTAAAAAAAAAGCAAAGGAAGGTGAGATTAGAAAGAAAAGATATAAAGAAGAGGTGAAAGGAAGATTCTGAACAGGCAAGGACGAAGATAAGTGGCGAGAAAAGAGAAAAGGAAGAGTGTTGAAAATATAGAAGATTCAGTGTAGAAAATAAACAAAGACGGGTGAGGAAGACAGGATAGCCTAGAAAGAATGAAAAGGAAAAATAAGACGAGGAGTCAAGGAGGAAAGGCTGAATAGAAGAGAATTGAAAAAAAGAGAGAGAGGGAGATAAGAAGGGAAAAGAGGTGAGGGATGGGGAATGAAA
>NC_051417.1:33797127-33797203 GCF_015228065.2 Penaeus monodon | reverse complement strand
TGAAAAAGACGAATGAAAACAAAGATATGGAAGAAAAATGAAAATAGAGATATGGGGAAGAAAAATACAGCAAGTG
>NC_051417.1:33796021-33797025 GCF_015228065.2 Penaeus monodon | reverse complement strand
AAATCAAACTATAGAAATATAACACGAAAGAAAAATAACTGAACAGGAAGAGACCAATAAGGAGGAAAGGAGATAATGAAGAGTGGCGAAAGGAGAGAATTGAGAACAATGAGACTAACCAGGAAAGAGCAGGGAAGTAAAGAGACCGTAGTTTGGTGGCAGCGAGTGGATTCTGTGCATAGTTAAGGGTCGGCGTAGGGTTTACTAGGGTGCTGAGATCTCAATCTTTGGCGAAGGGGAGGGAGAAGGATGGAGGCAGGAGGTAATTGAGGAGAAGAGGGAGGGGAATAAGGCATAAAAAAAAGAGGAGGGAGGATCAAGTCGCGTAGAAGTTAGGGATGGGCGCGAGGACGGAAGGGAGAGAAAGAGGTGGAGGGTAAATGTTAAGAGCTGGAAGTGTGTATTTCGCAATTATAGCGTTTCCATTCGCGCAGTGAGATACCCAGCGAAAACCTGCAGTACATTCTTACCCCGTGGCTATCAATAATGCAGATTCTTTAACGTTTTAATGTTATTTCTACACTCCCGTTTTCACAAGAACCTCCCCCAAAACCAAGGGGTAGGCGATACCGCGAAATTCTCCACTGGTAAAGAAGATATGAACCTCCTCAGGGCAAAGAGAAGTTGGCAGTTGTTCGCTCATCTCCCCTCCCCCCCACCCCACCCCACCCGCACACACACACTTCCTAAGAACGGGGGGAGCAGAGAGAGAGAGAAGAAAAGACCTCACGGCGCCTGCAAGTTAGGGAGATCCACAAGTACTTGGCATGGTGTAGTGAGCGCCACATTGCCTTGGCCAAAGAGGGCGGCGGGAGAGTGGGGGGGAAGACGGTAGGGGTTCTGGGTGGGGGGTAGGGGGAGAGGAGGCGGATGGGGGGGTAGGTAAGGGTTTAAGGGGATGAGAGGAGAGAGAGGGAAGAGGAGGGATTAGATGGGTGGAGGAGGGGAGACAAGGGTGGGAGAGGGGAGGATCTGGATGGGTGGAGAGGAGAGGAGGAAAGGAG
>NC_051417.1:33795468-33795778 GCF_015228065.2 Penaeus monodon | reverse complement strand
GAATAAACATGAAAGATATAACTACAAGACTAACATTACATGATAAACACGACATACTTGTTATAGGAATAGCACTGATGACTTGCCTAAAACTCACCCCACTTTCGCTTAGAGTTACCCCTTGTTATGTGACTCTTTCCTTCACCCATTGCTTCTCTTTGCACATTACGGCATAAATCCACCACCTCAAGCTTAATTCTCCCTCACACTAACATCTCTTACCGGAAATGACTGTAATTTCAAAGGTTAACATAACCCCGACTACATATCCGTTACACCATCCAAAAGGGAAAGAGAAAACAAGAAAAGG
>NC_051417.1:33795068-33795391 GCF_015228065.2 Penaeus monodon | reverse complement strand
ATCGCAAAACGGAATACCTGAGTACGAGCCTTGCGGTCAGAAGCGATGAAGGAAAAAGACTATTTGCGGTTATCGTTAAAAATGGTGGAACTGACAAGTCTCGCCAATTGTCGCTATCACTGGCAGGGAGTGGATAGGGGTGGGGGTGGGGAGGAGCGTAGGTAGAAAAGATAGAAAGAGGTAAAGGGTTATGATAAAGAAAAAGAAAATGTGGTTTGCCATATGTTGTATGTATACGAGAGGCAGGCGTCGTAAGGAGTATTTCATATGTTATTTTCCCCCAAGGAGTCGAGTTATTACAGTATGACGGTGCTCAGTATCTT
>NC_051417.1:33793930-33794993 GCF_015228065.2 Penaeus monodon | reverse complement strand
GAAATGCAGAAGTAAGCCAATTGTTTGTATGTTGCTATGGTAGACATGTGTATTTATTGCCAATACGCTGATACAATTCAGAAGGTTGAATTCATTTACGTTTCCGAGATGATAAACATGTGATACATATGTAAGGCTGTGAAAATATATAGACGTTATACGTAGATGTTAACTGTAATGAATGTAAATTATATGTGCGTTGATATGGTAGACATATGTAGGTACTTTAGACGTGCAAAACTATATACCAGTGTGGAATGAACCAGGGGAAAAGATATGCATTTCTTTTTATTCGTAAAAGATATATATATATATTTAAGCCTGCAAGTTTGAAGGCTCACCTAAACAAGAGAACAGCACAAACCATCATAATTATGTGCGGTTTCGGGCGAGCGTGTGCTGAAAAGCTAACAGAAATCTCAAGCTACGTGTACTGAGAAGCTATGCCTCTCCCCTTCGCTATATATCTATTCCTCTCCCCCCTCACGTACGTTTACGTGTAAATGTACGCAGGTCTAAAGCGAGTAACATGCACTTCAACGCCAGCGAAGTACACTGCCTGTTGCTAGAAGTGTGTAAGTTTTGAGAAGAGACTGTGCGTATGTTAACAGGGAGCACACGGGTGCCTGTAGCTGTACGTATCTCGCGCCCCAAATTGATTTTCCCTGATGAGCCACCGACCCGGGATCACGCCAGCGTCAAACCGGCGAGCAGGCCTTGTCCGGGTGCAGCTGGCTCCGACCTCGACTTACCCTAATACACCACCCATTACCCTTACCGAAGTTCCAATTTTTTTTCTTCTTTTCTCTCCCCTCCTTTGAAGTGTGCTTAGGATATACATCGCAGTCTTTTTCCTTATTGGGATTTTTCCTAATATATCAATTTTTTTTCACATTTGAAGCGTGCTTAGGATATATCGAATATCCTTTCCCTATTACGTTTTCCTGATACACCCATTAACCTTTCCGAATTTCCCAATTCTTTTTCCCCCACCCCACCCCTCACCCTCACCCCTTTTTGAATCACGCTGAAGAACACATCGAATACCCCTATCCCCTATTAC
>NC_051417.1:33793631-33793888 GCF_015228065.2 Penaeus monodon | reverse complement strand
AAAAAAAGACCACCACCTCTCCCATCCTCCAAAAAAGATCCCCTCCCCCCTCAAGGGACAAGAAAGAGCGACGCCGAGGCTGAAGCCGTGGCCGAGAACCAAGGGCACTGAGACGTGGGACATGCTCGGCAGTGTGGCGGCCACGCGACCATTTCCGCGGCGGCCTCACCTTGCCACCGACCTGCCAACACTCGCCCACAACGCCAACTTTCTTCACAGATTTACACGTATTCGAGTCGCATCAAAGGCCGCTTCTT
>NC_051417.1:33792377-33793599 GCF_015228065.2 Penaeus monodon | reverse complement strand
ATGGGTACGTGGCATGGGTTGTTAATTGTATATAACGATGTGAGAGTAAATAGATAAAGGAAAAAAGGTGCATTCACGTATATCTGTGAAACAGATATGCAAGAAACACTATACGTTAATAAGTGGGAAATAAATATCCATATTGAAAAGAAAAAAACAAACACTCCTATCACAGAATTTCTCCGGATTAGACTCACCGTAAATGAATAAACACATTCACCCTACTTATGAACTCTCATTTGACTCACCATAAATGAATAAATTCACACACATCTATATATTCATTTTCTATCTATCTTCCTTCTTCCTTTTTCTCGATAAACATCCTTTTTTTTCTTTTTCTTTATAAATCTCCGAAGTAAAATACGACAGAACTGGGCCAGAGGAATCGAGAATGATCACCACGTGCTTTTGAACTGCAGGAAAATCAATGTAATGGAATTAATATTTGTTTTATTTTTTTGTTCTTTTATTTGTTGGGTGACATTATACGATGGAGATAGGTAGAAAGAGAAAGAAGGGGGGTGGGGAGAGAATGATTCAGTTAGTGGTACTATTAGGATTTAATTTTTTTTTTAACGATGTTCGTAAATTTTTGTTAACGGTATTCTCGATCCGACTTTCAAAAAATTGGAAATTTCCGTTTAACCCTATGGCATATAGAAGAGATAGCCATCACACTTAAAAAAAAGCCTTCATGTATTAGAGAGATCAATAACTCAATCCTCATCACCGTAGATAACACACGCCAGATGTTTTAAACAGCCGTAGTCAACTCACAGTCATCTATCCCGTCATTTCTATCTCTCGCACAATTCTGCTCACGACGCCTCATTTTTTCCCATCATTTCTCCCGCACAAGTCAACTCATAGCCGCCTCATCTTTCCCACTCATTTCTATCTCCCGCACAAGTCAACTCACAGCCGCCTCATCTTCCCACCCATTTCTATCTCCCGCACAAGTCAACTCACAGCCGCCTCATCTTCCCCACCCATTTCTATCTCTCGCACAAGTCAACTCATAGCCGCCTCATCTTCCCCACCCATTTCTATCTCTCGCTCTGAACCCTCGACTTTTTTAGACATGGCCGCCCGACCGTCGAGCCGGCGAGAGAGATAAAACATGGCTCATTCCCTTTGTCCTGAGCTCCACTTGGGAACAATGGATAGATAAACAACACCGACTCTTCAGGTTTTGAGCGGGGGAGATGCTCGACATCAA
>NC_051417.1:33791508-33791632 GCF_015228065.2 Penaeus monodon | reverse complement strand
GAGTGGAGAGGCGAGTTCTTGCGAGAGACTCCAGGCGTGTCGAGGCGGCCGTAGTGAAACGAGGACTATAGACCATTGAAAGAAACTACCTCCCTGGACAGGTCTGGAGCGTAGCGAGGTTAGA
>NC_051417.1:33790374-33790561 GCF_015228065.2 Penaeus monodon | reverse complement strand
TCAGCTGGATGCCGGGATGGGTTGGGGGGGGAACGAGAGTGTCTCTGTGCTACTTACGTTTATGATGAAACGCGTAGACGGTAGGGAGGAGGAGGATCAAGTTTGATTATCGGTAAAAAAAAAAGGAGAGGGGTTTTTCGTTGGTTTTGTATTTTCTTTGTGTTTCTTATTACGCGAGGGAATCGTT
>NC_051417.1:33790052-33790342 GCF_015228065.2 Penaeus monodon | reverse complement strand
GGTGATGATTTTAGTATAAGTTGAATGGCATTTTATCCGCTAGAATGATGTTGCATGTTGCTTATATGGGTTAAAATATCTTCCATATAACAGAAAAATGAAAAAAAAAAAATATATGTAATAGAATGAAAAAGTGAAATAAACATTATTATTTGTAATAATGCCAGTGATGTACAAATAAACATTCTCGTTACTTACACAAACAGTCTCAGTTTTTTTCCAAATGTCATTGGTTCTGAAGGAAGCTCTTTAATAAAAAACAACAACTTAGTTTCGTTCACTTTGTTATT
>NC_051417.1:33789917-33790026 GCF_015228065.2 Penaeus monodon | reverse complement strand
CGGTCTTGCGCTTTTAAGGTGGTGTGTTATTCAAATTGCATATTTGAACACCTGAGTATTGTTCTTATATTTTATTTTTTAAATAATTTCAGAGTGCGTGTCATATTGT
>NC_051417.1:33789823-33789898 GCF_015228065.2 Penaeus monodon | reverse complement strand
CCCTGATTTTTTCGAAGATATAATTATTGTTTTGTGTTTCTAGTATTCTGTTAGAAATACGTAATGTTTCGTTTG
>NC_051417.1:33788816-33789268 GCF_015228065.2 Penaeus monodon | reverse complement strand
AAGTTAACAATAGAAACAGATGTTTTTTGCGATTCACAAGGATGTAAAGTTAGTTGTTAGTGTAGGATTTAGCGGTCGTTAACAATGTACTGTACATACCTAATTTAAGAAACAGAACACAGGGATAATGCATAAATCAGGTTTCTTTCAGGATTTATGTTGATTTAACTTGTTCATTTAGTTTTGCTATTATTATTTTTTTTTAATGGGGAAATTACGATGTTTGTAGAACCGTGTGTTTTAACGGTATGGCCTAAAATAAAAAGCAAAAGTTGTAATGAGTACAAACATTCCTTACTGATACTTAGCAAAGAGGTGTCTATCCCATGTAACAACAGAATGAAATGATTACAACTTATTATAAAGATTTTAATGCAGATATCACTATGGAACTAGCGACACTGCCAACAGTCTCTCTCTGTTTTTCTACGTCACATTCTATCAAATTTAAA
>NC_051417.1:33788117-33788711 GCF_015228065.2 Penaeus monodon | reverse complement strand
AATATATAAATATAATTTAGCAATTTATGTACCTATATTCCATTTCATATACATTGACACAAAATACTGTTGATTTCGTGACTATAACTGTTGGAAAAAATAGTTATAAGTTAATGTACAATTTTGGTCAAAATAAACCGATTTTTGATTGGGTCATGACTCTTTTTTGTCTTAAATCCCGTTGAACAGAGAACAGAGAGTATGAAACGAAACCGGCATCTTAAACAATTTCGATCAAATAATCAATTATTTTGCACGAATTGGTACTTTCCCCTATTTCCAATATACTTAAACCATTCCTCCCATCACATAGAGTATAATATGTGGCATTTATTGCCTCGTTTCCGCGGTTTGTCAGCAGAACGAGGCAACAAGTTACAGACGGGTGGCAACCACATTTTAAGGGTGGGTTGGCTATGGTATGGAATAAAAAAAACAAAAAAACAACAACATTCTTTTGGTGGTCTTGATCCAGGTGTGGATATGCAATGAAATTAGTGGATTGGTCAATATCATAGAAAGTGAGGATGCTAGAAAATTAATTTCTTTTCTTTGTGTGTTCTGGGTATAGCTTTTCACTCTATGAATGCTTTT
>NC_051417.1:33787078-33787681 GCF_015228065.2 Penaeus monodon | reverse complement strand
AGTGGATAAAACAATCTTAGCATAAACTCCTTTACTACAAGTTCTCCATGACTTTGCGAATTTCCAGGTAGAAATTACGCTTTTTTAATAAAATTCTTATATCCTCCATCTAAAACTTTAAATCAGTCATGGATTTCCAGGTAGAATGGATAATTCGTTTCTGTGTTAGATCAAGAGCAAGATTATTTCCCAGAAATCTTGTCAGCTAATGCAACATACAAACATTATTATTTTTTGTCTTGTATTGTTATGCAATATTTGATTAACCGTTTATTCTAACTTTCTGAAATATAGTTCATCCATGGGTTTGTATTTTTTAATTTTTTAAAAATATATATTTCTTCTTATTAACATACTTCAGCATGATTTCGTAAAAAAAAACTTTCAGTTGTTCCTTATTCTGTATGCCTCTACATTTCTACCTGTACATACAAATGTTTTTTTTTTATTGCTTTACAAGATCAATTCCCTTATTTTTCCCGCAAGTTACAAATATTTGTCCATCAAAACATCTTTATTTTTATTTTTATTCCCCTCCCCAGAAAAAAAAAGTTTTAAATTTTTATAAATCGGTAAGTAAGCCCGTAATTTCCCGCCGCCAAA
>NC_051417.1:33785900-33787042 GCF_015228065.2 Penaeus monodon | reverse complement strand
TAAATGTTCTTTCCCTCTTAACCCCAATTTAAAGATCATTTTCATTCATTTATTCATTTGCAAAGTCTGCTAATAGCGGGAAGGGAGCGCAGAACAACGCATCAATGTCACGCAAAGAATGGAGGGAAAGTTTTACGTCAGTAACCCCTTCCCTTCACCTCCCTCTCTTCTTCCCTTTCTCATCTCCTACCTCTCTCCCCTCTCCTCTCTCCTTTCCCCCTCCCTCCTACCTCTCCCCCTTCCCCTTCCCTCTCTCCCCTCTTTCCTCTCTCCTTTCCCCCCTCCCTCCTACCTCTCTCCTCCCCTCCCCTTCTCCTCTCCCCCTCTCCTCTCATCCTTTCCCCTCCCTCCTACCTATCTCTCTCGCACCCTTCCCCTTCCCCCTCTCCCGCCTCTCCTCTCTCCGTCCTCCTCCTCCTACCTCTCTCTCCCCCTTCCCCTTCCCTCTCTCCCCCTCTCCTCTCCTCCTTTCTTCCCCCTCCCTCCTACCTCTCTCTCCTTCCCTCCCCCCCCTTCTTCTCTCTCCCCTCTTCCTCTCTCCTTTCCCCTCCCCTCCTACCTCTCTCTCCTCCCCCCCCCCCATTCCCCTCTCTCCCATCTCCTCTCTCCTTTCCCCCTCCCACCTACCTCTCTCTCCCCTCCCCTTCTCCTCTCTCCCCTCTCCTCTCTCCTTTCCCCCTCCCTCCCTACCTCTCTCTCCCTCCCTTCTCTCTCTCCTTTCCCCCTCCCTCCTACCTCTCTCTCCCCCTTCCCCTTCCCCTCTCTCCCTCTCCCTCTCCTTCCTTCCGCCCTCACTCCTACTCTCTCCTCCCCTCCCCTTCTCCTCTCTCTCTCACATCCCCGTCTCCTCTCTCCTTTCCCCCTCCCTCCTACCTCTCTCTCCCCCTTCCCCTTCCCCTCTCTCCCCTCTCCTCTCTCCTTTCCCCCTCCCTCCTACCTCATCTCATTCCCCCCCCTTCCCCTCTCTCAGCGCCCCTCTCCGTCCCCCCCCCCCCCCCGAGGCTTTGATATAGGAGGCTGATCAAGGGGAGGCGAGATTGCACTCAATACCATCCGCTGCGGCGAGTAACAGGTGTTGGAACCTGTCCGTGGCTTTATCGAGAAAAGCTTTTTCTGTCCACAGGTATGACGCTAGGGACAGG
>NC_051417.1:33784004-33785150 GCF_015228065.2 Penaeus monodon | reverse complement strand
CCGTGTATGTATAAGCACACACATCTCTCAACAAATGTTTACGAATCTCCGACTCTCCACAAGCAAGCGCGCGTGTACATGCGTATGTAAGTAGACGTATGTTAGCTAGTGTGCGTGAGGGGACAGGCGAATGCCACTCAAGGGGAGATATCGATTTTGGACTGATAAGTGGAAAAGGGCAAGGAAGTCCCGGCGGCTTCTGGAAACAGCTCTATCCACACATGGCATCCACTTTCATCGAACTTGAGATCCACTTATTCACGTATAATATCGAATGCATTCACACATAACATTCACTTTATTCACACATATATATTTTATCCGAATATAATATCCAATTTATCCATACATTAGATATACCTTATCCACACATAACATCCACTCAATCTACAGATAACATCCGCTTTATCCACACATAACATCCACTTTATCCACACATAACATCCACCTTATCCGCACATATCATGCACTTATCCACACATAATATCCAACTTATCCACATAAAACATCCACTATATCAACATATAACATCCACTTTATCCACATGAAAGTCCACTTTATCCACACATAACATCCAATTTATCCACATGTAACACCCAACTTATCCGCACATAACATCCACTTTATCCACACATAACATCCAACTCATTCACACATAACATCCACATGATATCTCTCCCTCAAGCTCTGCCGCGGAACATATTTCCCTAAAATGCCTGGATTTTTTTTCCCGCAAAGCAGATGACGAAGAAAGTGCTATGCAGCAGAAAGATATTTGTTATTTGAGATAATATTTTGGCTGTTTAGGGTTTATCTTAAGAGTTAATCCCCTCAAAAAAGGAAAAAAAAAGAACAGGTATTTATTTATTTATGGATCTCATTGCAATGATTGATATAAAATATTGCATAAATTATTGCAGCGTGGGATTGGTCACAGTCACCTAAGCAAGATTTTCGCTCGCTGACACAGAGAGATAGAAATGTAAAAAATCGCATAGAAAAATTTAGATAGAAAAAAAAAAATTATAGGCTTCTACAACTGATTGCTAAAATACTCAAAATTCAGCGGAATAAATTGCAAAAACCCAAAACTCATAGTAAACTCAAAAAGCAAATAAGAGAGAGATTTGCGTCCCTCTCCAACAC
>NC_051417.1:33783421-33783963 GCF_015228065.2 Penaeus monodon | reverse complement strand
CCTTATAGCTTATAAGAATATAAAATGTAAGCTCACAGACACACACGAAATAAAAAACCTCATAGAGACAAAGACAAAAAAACGAAAACAAAAAACAAACTCGGTCCATCACACAGCGCCGAAAACTCACAACCCGCATGGATCCTCAAACTCGCACCAGTCCTACGCAAGAGGCACCACATGGCACTACCCCTTCCCCTCCCCCCCTCCTCCCCTCATTCCTCTCTTCCTCCACCCTTTTCCTCCTTCCTCCCCCCTTCCTCCATCCCTCCTTCCCTCCCTCCTCCCCTCCTTCCTCCCTATCTCCACCCCCTTCCCTCCCTCCTCCCCCCTTCCTCCCTCCTCCTTCCCCCCCTTCCTCCCTTCCTCCACCCCTTTTCCTCCCTGCCTCCGCCCCTTGCCTCCCTCCCTCCCCCCTCCCCCCCTTCCACCCCACTTTCACGCAGAGACCAACTATCGATTCAGAGCTAAAAAAGTTGATCCCTTTGTTTAACGAATCTTAGACACCCTCTCGTCTACCCGACCACTGTGTCTATGCTGCC
>NC_051417.1:33782213-33783137 GCF_015228065.2 Penaeus monodon | reverse complement strand
TTCCCTCTTCTGTCCTCCCTTCCCTTCTCTCCCTTTCACCCTTTCATCCTCCATCTCCCTTTGGCTCTCTCCTATCCTTCCCCTTTCCTCTTTCGCTCTTCCTCTTCCCCTTCTTCCTTTCCGTCTCCTCTCCCATCCTCCCTCACTCTCCTCTTCTCCCTCCCATTCTCTCTCACTCTCCCCCTCTCCCTCACTCTCCTCCTCTCCCTCAGATTCTCACTCACTCTCCACCTTTCTCTCCCATTCTCCCTCACTCTCCTCCTCTCCCTCAGATTCTCTCTCACTCTCCACCTTTCCCTCCCATTCTCCCTCACTCTCCCCCTCTCCATCTCCCTCACTCTCCTCCTCTCCCTCCCATTCTCTCTCACTCTCCCCCTCTCCCTCTCCCTCACTCTCCTCCTCTCCTTCCCATTCTCCCTCACTCTCCACCTCTCCCTCTCCCTCACTCTCCTCCTCTCCCATTCTCCCTCACTCTCCCCCTCTCTCCCAATTCCTCTCCCTCTCCCTCTCCCCTCCCAATTTCTCTCTCTCTCCATCTCTCCCTCAAACCCCCCCTCCCAATTTCTCTCCCTCTCCATCTCTCCCTCAAACCACCCCCTCCATGTTACGGACACCCATCCCTCCGGTCGAGTTTACTGTTCATGCAGCCCTCGTGCATGGCAGGGACGTATTCTGCCATCAGCTGATACAGGATCATGCACGCGCTCTTGCTGCCGCTGATGTATGATGTATACATCCTCTCTCTGCGCTGCATGATTAATTCACTCTTGCCGCGGCTTGTGCATGACTGTTTTCTCCTCCATTTTATCAGTAATTGAGCATGGACTGTGCAGTTTCGAGAAAAAAAGTCTTGGACACGGTGTTGCTGCCTCGTGTTGCTCGCGAATTCCAACTGAAAATGTTGAAATGTTGACGATACTGAAG
>NC_051417.1:33782066-33782134 GCF_015228065.2 Penaeus monodon | reverse complement strand
GAAAATGGTAATATCAAAATTAGTCATGAGGCTGATATTGATATGGATGATGACAATAATCATAAGAA
>NC_051417.1:33758098-33758192 GCF_015228065.2 Penaeus monodon | reverse complement strand
TTGGGGCGGCCCGGCGGGGGTTGTGTGTTGTGTGCCTAGCCGGGGGGGCGCGGGTGGTGTGTTTTGGGCTGTGAGGGCGGGGGGGGGGGGGCGC
>NC_051417.1:33750925-33751242 GCF_015228065.2 Penaeus monodon | reverse complement strand
TTCTCCTTCTTCTCTCTCTCTCTCCTCTTTCTATTCCTCTCCCTCTTTTCTCCTCTCTTCATTCTCCCCTCTTCTCTCCTCTCTTCATTCTCCACTTCTCCCTCTCTCTCCTTCCTCTATTCTCTTCACTCTCCCCTCTTCTTTCCTCTCTTCATTCTCCCCTCTTCTCTCCTCTCTCCCTTCCTCTTTTCTCTTCACTCTTCCCCCGTCTCTCCCTTGATAAACTCTGGTCTAATCGGTATGGATGTAGCAAAGGGAAAAGCTAATGTCAATGGTATTTCTAGTATCCTAACCTTTATTGTTCAGCGGAAAGGGTG
>NC_051417.1:33749438-33750553 GCF_015228065.2 Penaeus monodon | reverse complement strand
AGCACACACATCTCTCAACAAATGTTTACGAATCTCCGACTCTCCACAAGCAAGCGCGCGTGTACATGCGTATGTAAGTAGACGTATGTTAGCTAGTGTGCGTGAGGAGGGACAGGCGAATGCCACTCAAGGGGAGATATCGATTTTGGACTGATAAGTGGAAAAGGGCAAGGAAGTCCCGGCGGCTTCTGGAAACAGCTCTATCCACACATGGCATCCACTTTCATCGAACTTGAGATCCACTTTATTCACGTATAATATCGAATGCATTCACACATAACATTCACTTTATTCACACATATATATTTTATCCGAATATAATATCCAATTTATCCATACATTAGATATACCTTATCCACACATAACATCCACTCAATCTACAGATAACATCCGCTTTATCCACACATAACATCCACTTTATCCACACATAACATCCACCTTATCCACATAAAACATCCAACTTATCCGCACATATCATGCACTTTATCCACACATAACATCCAACTTATCCGCACATAACATCCACTTTATCCACACATAACATCCAATTATCCACACATAACATCCAACTCATCCACACATAACATCCAACTTATCCACACATAACATCCAACTCATCCACACATAACATCCACTTGATATCTCTCCCTCAAGCTCTGCCGCGGAACATATTTCCCTAAAATGCCTGGATTTTTTTTCCCGCAAAGCAGATGACGAAGAAAGTGCTATGCAGCAGAAAGATATTTGTTATTTGAGATAATATTTTGGCTGTTTAGGGTTTATCTTAAGAGTTAATCCCCTCAAAAAAGGAAAAAAAAAGAACAGGTATTTATTTATTTATGGATCTCATTGCAATGATTGATATAAAATATTGCATAAATTATTGCAGCGTGGGATTGGTCACAGTCACCTAAGCAAGATTTTCGCTCGCTGACACAGAGAGATAGAAATGTAAAAAATCGCATAGAAAAATTTAGATAGAAAAAAAAAAATTATAGGCTTCTACAACTGATTGCTAAAATACTCAAAATTCAGCGGAATAAATTGCAAAAACCCAAAACTCATAGTAAACTCAAAAAGCAAATAAGAGAGAGATTTGCGTCCCTCTCCAACAC
>NC_051417.1:33749205-33749397 GCF_015228065.2 Penaeus monodon | reverse complement strand
CCTTATAGCTTATAAGAATATAAAATGTAAGCTCACAGACACACACGAAATAAAAAACCTCATAGAGACAAAGACAAAAAAACGAAAACAAAAAACAAACTCGGTCCATCACACAGCGCCGAAAACCAAACAACCCGCATGGATCCTCAAATTTCCACCAGTCCTACGCAAGAGGCACCACATGGAAACTAC
>NC_051417.1:33748670-33748913 GCF_015228065.2 Penaeus monodon | reverse complement strand
CACCCCACTTTCACGCAGAGACCAAACTATCGATTCAAGCTAAAAAAAGTTGATCCCTTTGTTTAACGAATCTTAGACACCCTCTCGTTACCCGACCAAACTGTGTCTATGCTGCCTCCCGTTCCCCTTCCTTTCCCTCTCCCCTGTTTCTTATTTTCCCACCCCCTTCCCTCCCTCCCTTCCCCTCTTTTTTTGTATTTTTTTTTTCTTGTATCCTTATCCCCTTTCCTTTTCTCCTTCCTA
>NC_051417.1:33747540-33747914 GCF_015228065.2 Penaeus monodon | reverse complement strand
AACCCCCCTCCCCAAATTTTTCTCCCTCTCCATCTCTCCTCAAACCACCCCTCCATGTACGGACACCCATCCCTCCGGGCGAGTTTACTGTTCATGCAGCCCTCTGCATGGCAGGGACGTATTCTGCCATCAGCTGATACAGGATCATGCACGCGCTCTTGCTGCCGTGATGTATGATGTATACATCCTCTCTCTGCGCTGCAGATTAATTCACTCTTGCCGCGGGTGTGCATGACTGTTTTCTCCTCCATTTTATCAGTAATTGAGCATGGGACTGTGCAGTTTCGAGAAAAAAAATCTTTGGGCACGGTGTTGCTGCCTCGTGTTGCTCGCGAATTCCAACTGAAAATGTTGAAATGTTGACGATACTGAAG
>NC_051417.1:33747354-33747461 GCF_015228065.2 Penaeus monodon | reverse complement strand
GAAAATGGTAATATCAAAATTAGTCATGAGGCTGATATTGATATGGATGATGACAATAATCATAAGAACATTTTTTATATGATTCTCATCTTTCATTATCATTTATC
>NC_051417.1:33733189-33733316 GCF_015228065.2 Penaeus monodon | reverse complement strand
CTTTTGTAAACAGATTAAAGCCTAAAATACTTGACACGATTGCTGAATTCTTTACAAGTTCTCTCCATCTGTCCCCTTGAATATTGGTCTGGATATTGGAATTTATAAAATAGGAATCGGGGTGAAA
>NC_051417.1:33730497-33731057 GCF_015228065.2 Penaeus monodon | reverse complement strand
GAAGGTTTTTACTTCTTTTAAAGTCACACATACACATTGAGGGGAAAGTTGGCTGGCCGAGTGCGAGTGCGGGGCGAGCGTGTGTGAGGGAACGAGACTGAGGTACAGTGTCTGGTGTAAAGAGCTTATTACAGTGGTATGCTACGCGTTACGTTTGCTTTCCGCTACGTTACGTATTCTGTTCTTCATTCGTTATGTCTTCCCTATTTCTGATATGTCTCTATGCCCCTTCCATGTTAGTCTTTTCTTTTACGTACAAAATATACTTTTTTTACGTACAAAATATACTTTTATCCATTTATATATGCATATTTGGCACAAGTGATACATAAGTCTACGGGAAAACACATAATATTTACTTATGTCCGGACCACGATATCTGTATCACTGTTCAGTCCGGTATTATACGTAAATATATTCAAATGCACTTCTATGTATACAGAGACGTACGAAAATAGGCATAGGTACATATATACCTACATGAATCTTTATGTATGTGAGCAAACCTTCAAGTTACAGTTTAAACTCTACGGGTTAAAAACCTGATTTACTTATCGGGC
>NC_051417.1:33729910-33730061 GCF_015228065.2 Penaeus monodon | reverse complement strand
GAAGCACATATATTTATAAATGCATTCTAAAGATATATCAACGCAAAAGTCAAATCTAAAATTGTTTTTGAAAATTATAGACCTACAATCAACAGTGTGTTGAAAATGACAACAAATACAGCAATATATGAATAAAATAACATACAACAAC
>NC_051417.1:33729512-33729590 GCF_015228065.2 Penaeus monodon | reverse complement strand
CAGCCGAGAATCCGCGTAGCATGAAGGAACCAAACCCAAGGATATGGTGGCTGTGGTGGACGCCTGGAACACAAGTCT
>NC_051417.1:33728893-33729106 GCF_015228065.2 Penaeus monodon | reverse complement strand
TAAAAATAAAGATAACGGTAAAGATGAAAATAAAGAAAAAGAGATGGATAGATAGTCAGATAGAGTAAGAACTAGAGCGAAAGACACAATGGGAGGGGGGGAGGGTGAGGGATGAAGTTGTGCCCTACGAGAGTCACATTTCCCCTCGGCAGCAACATAATACTGGCTGGTGGTGACGTTTTCTCACAGAAAGAATGAAGGGAGTGGAAATGC
>NC_051417.1:33728245-33728332 GCF_015228065.2 Penaeus monodon | reverse complement strand
CCCCACAGCCAGTATTATGTTGCTCCCGAGGGAATGTGACTCTCGTAGGGCACAACTTCATCCCTCACCCCCCCCCCCCTCCCATTG
>NC_051417.1:33727603-33727678 GCF_015228065.2 Penaeus monodon | reverse complement strand
AGATGTGTTCCAGGCGTCCACCACGCCACCATATCCTTGGGTTGGTTTCCCTTTATGCTACGCGGATTCGGCTGT
>NC_051417.1:33727177-33727242 GCF_015228065.2 Penaeus monodon | reverse complement strand
TCAACACACTGTTGATTGTAGGTCTATAATTTTCAAAAACAATTTTAGATTTGACTTTTGCGTTG
>NC_051417.1:33726031-33726589 GCF_015228065.2 Penaeus monodon | reverse complement strand
GCCCGATAAGTAAATCAGGTTTTTAACCCGTAGAGTTTAAACTGTAACTTGAAGGTTTGCTCACATACATAAAGATTCATGTAGGTATATGTACCTATGCCTATTTTCGTACGTCTCTGTATACATAGAAGTGCATTTGAATATATTTACGTATAATACCGGACTGAACAGTGATACAGATATCGTGGTCCGGACATAAGTAAATATTATGTGTTTTCCCGTAGACTTATGTATCACTTGTGCCAAATATGCATATATAAATGGATAAAAGTATATTTTGTACGTAAAAAAAGTATATTTTGTACGTAAAAGAAAAGACTAACATGGAAGGGGCATAGAGACATATCAGAAATAGGGAAGACATAACGAATGAAGAACAGAATACGTAACGTAGCGGAAAGCAAACGTAACGCGTAGCATACCACTGTAATAAGCTCTTTACACCAGACACTGTACCTCAGTCTCGTTCCCTCACACACGCTCGCCCCGCACTCGCACTCGGCCAGCCAACTTTCCCCTCAATGTGTATGTGTGACTTTAAAAGAAGTAAAAACCTTC
>NC_051417.1:33723640-33723763 GCF_015228065.2 Penaeus monodon | reverse complement strand
TTTCACCCCGATTCCTATTTTATAAATTCCAATATCCAGACCAATATTCAAGGGGACAGATGGAGAGAACTTGTAAAGAATTCAGCAATCGTGTCAAGTATTTTAGGCTTTAATCTGTTTACA
>NC_051417.1:33722425-33722752 GCF_015228065.2 Penaeus monodon | reverse complement strand
TTTTCTTTTTTTTTGGATTTTACAATCTAACCGACTAATTGTGCTGGATTTTGAAATTACGAGTGGAGTGGTGTTGAGTGAAATATTTGCTTGTTTTTTCCTGTGTCATTTTTACTTCGGTTTTTACTGGATTTGGGAGTTTTTTTTGGGTGAAATAGGTATGTTTGTTTTTTTTTTATCCCATTGTTTCCCTTTTTTCAGTGGTAAGAGATGGTGGATGTAGTTTGTCTGTGATTACGGCCGTGATGCGACAAACCCATACACCGCCAGTACTTACGGATGTTAAAATGCATGCGGATCACACACACACACCACAAAACCACATTG
>NC_051417.1:33721902-33721984 GCF_015228065.2 Penaeus monodon | reverse complement strand
GCTAGTAGATGATGGGTTTTTTTTGTAAAATAATATATATAATACATGGTTTTGGGGTGTGGGGGGGGTTGGATCACGCTAC
>NC_051417.1:33720929-33721303 GCF_015228065.2 Penaeus monodon | reverse complement strand
GGCTATAGATAAGGGGTTTTTTTTTTGTAAAAATTTATGATTTACGAAAATTGGCCTCTTTTTAGTCTTGATCTTATTTTGATTTTCTCGGTCTGTGATTATACTTAATCTTCAATTCCACGGTTGTTTGTTATAGTGGTATTATAATTCCTAAAAAGGGGCAAGGTTTTTTCGTGTAGATCCATTTCAGTGACTAACACGAAGATGTTCAGGAATTCCTTCTGGGAGTAATTGTTTGTCCATATCGGGGAAAATATTCTATCCAGTTTTTTCTCTTCGTATTTCTTTTTGGGCGCCCTTGGTAATACCCTTTTGATGAATATTCCTCGCTACCGCCCCTTTAACAAATAGTCCTTGGCACAGTCCTTTAAAAA
>NC_051417.1:33720291-33720804 GCF_015228065.2 Penaeus monodon | reverse complement strand
AATTTGGTACATGGTCATATGAAAAATTTTCCCCAATAAGCCCATCATTATCTCCTTGTTTTCCCTTTGTCTCGCGCCCTTTTTGCTTACCCCCGCCGCCTTGCCTCGTTACCCATAGCAACAAGATGGACAGGAGCTTCGAGCAACGTCGGAAGGCGTGTTACGTCTTCGGGCGGTTGGTGATGTTTTGGGGGGGGTGTTGGGTCGGTTTCCCCTTTTGTTTTGCTTGTTTGTGTGTTTTTTTTTGTGTTATCTTTTAAGATATGTTTTCCTTTTTTTTTTTTTTCTTTTTTTGGTTTGTTTTGTGTTTAAAAAAAAATTTTAGGTTTTTCCTTGAAAGTCTGTCTGTTTGCCGTCGTTAATTTCCTTTTTTTGGGTTTTTTTTTGTTGTTTCCCCGTCTTCTGCTTTTCTCTAATCTTTCTCTTCCTTTTCCCCTTTTTTTTTTTACTTCTCTTTGCTCCTCCCCTTTTATGTGTTTTGTCCCATTTCCCGTTTCTTCTCTCCTTATAAAA
>NC_051417.1:33719877-33720046 GCF_015228065.2 Penaeus monodon | reverse complement strand
CCCTACAATTCCCCTCTTTTCCCCCTCTTTTCCCTACCCCCGTTTTCCAAGCAATTGCATGGCGTTCCATTTCCGTTCATAATTTGGGTTTTTCTCCCTCAGTCACGTGAGAGGTATGTTCTAACAGGTTTTTCCTGGGCCCGGTACAGGTTTTGCCCGGAGCATATGC
>NC_051417.1:33718985-33719062 GCF_015228065.2 Penaeus monodon | reverse complement strand
GGGGGGGTATAGGGGTCATGATACCAGTAAAGATAATTTTAATAATGATAAAAATTATGATAATAAAAATAAGTTTG
>NC_051417.1:33717849-33718909 GCF_015228065.2 Penaeus monodon | reverse complement strand
GTAATGATAAAAAATGTAATAATAATAGGTAATATAAAATAAAATAATAATAAAGATAATAGTATTATATTAAAATAATATTAAATTTTAAATGGGGTAAAACAAAAGAAAAAATTAAAATGAAAAAATAATAAAAAAGAAATGATAACAAAATTTTAAAAATATCAGAGTAATGATAAAAAATTTCCCAAATTTAAAAAAAGTTTGTATGAAAAGAAAAACAAATTTTTTTAATTTTTTTTTTTTGATGGATTTAATGAAAAAAAATAAATTTTTAAAAAATATTGCAAAGCATAATAAAAAAAAATGAAACAAAATTTTATCAGACCCCCGTGAAAACCCAAAGTGGAAAAAATGTGAAAGAAAATGTAAACAAGCAAACAAAAATTTTTTTGGGAAAGAATAAGACAAGAACAAATAAGGGGGAAAGGCAGGGAAAGAAAACGAAAAGAACGAGAAACAAAAAGAACAGAGGAAGGGACAAGAGGCAAAGAAGAAGAATGAAGAAAAGAAAAAAAAGAACAAAAACAAGGGAGGAAGAAAGAACCCGAAAAGAAACAAAAAAGCGAGAAACGAAGGGGAAGAAAAAACGAGAGGAAAAAAAACGAAGAAAAAAGAGGGGGAAAAGAAAGAACGAGAGGACGAAAGAACGAGAGAACGAAAAAACGAGAGAACGAGAGGATGAGAGAACGAGAGAAAGAACGAGAGAACGAAAGAACGAAAGAACAAGAGAACGATAGATCGAAAGAACGAGAAAACAAGAGAACGAAAGAACGAGAGAACGAGAAAACAAGAGAACGAAAAAACGAGAGAACGAGAAAAACGAGCAACGGAGTCGAGAAAACGAGAGATAAAAGGAACGAGAGAGCAAAGAGAACGAGAGAGCGAGAGGAAGCACCAGCCAAAGACACCCGGTTCGAGCAGCGTCGTTTCATCCGCTCCCCCTGGAATAGCCGCCAGCGGAAAGGGCAGGGACGGAGTTCAGACAGCGAGTGTCATGGGTGACCCGGGGGCAAGAGGCGGCCGAGGCAGAGTGCAATGCTGGCACTGGGCCAGGGAG
>NC_051417.1:33717211-33717293 GCF_015228065.2 Penaeus monodon | reverse complement strand
TCTGTTTTTTTTCCCGGGTTTTGGTGCTGGTAGGGAGGGGTTTTTATTATTATATCAGTGGGCATTTCATTATCCATTTAAA
>NC_051417.1:33716370-33716823 GCF_015228065.2 Penaeus monodon | reverse complement strand
TGTTCTCACAGACCTGGGCAATTCTCTTTATCCCTTCACATGTATTTTTAAAAGGGATTTTTTCCCCCGTTTCTTTTTAAATTATTGTCCATAAAAATTTTGGGAATCAAACTACATCGATTTTAGATAAATATGACCCTCTTTTGGCCTCTTTGTTTAATGTGACGTCATTCCCCGGGCCCCCAACCCCATCACGGACCCCAGGAAGCCAAGAGCAAAAAAATTCGAACGAGGGCACCTTCACTCGCCCAATGCCCCTGAACAAGTCGCGAACATGATATTCCCAGGGAAACACGTGTGATCGCAACCCCCGAGCCCCCAAAATCGCGTGCAAGAGAGTTGGGGGGGCCGAAACCCTTTGGGGAATGCCTGCTTTTAGGTAGAGACGCGGGTGAGGGTTAGAGGCGACTTAAATCGGTACCACATCTAGACTTTTTTTTATTTTTTAATAAA
>NC_051417.1:33716217-33716324 GCF_015228065.2 Penaeus monodon | reverse complement strand
ATTTTCTTTTTTCTTTTATTATTATTTTATTGTTTTTTTTCTTTTTTTTAGATTTGATTTTTGTCCAACAGAAAATATAACAAATTCAATGTCAAATTTAAATATAT
>NC_051417.1:33715593-33715923 GCF_015228065.2 Penaeus monodon | reverse complement strand
AGTTGAAAAATGAAACGCGTAGGTTGCCATTAACTTCCCTACGCAGATTCCCCTTTAGTTTGACAGAAAGTCTAGACGGGGGTAAAACCCGCACGTGGAAACCTTTTCCCTTAAGCCATAATAGCTTATGCTCGTGTGTGTACCCCAGACTATGTCGTATTTGCCCTTCTCCCAATGCTTTTGCTAAAATCATATTATCACTTTTGTTTTCAGTTTTTTTATTTTTACTATTTGTAGTATTTAAATAATAATAAAAAATAAAATAATTAATAATAATGATAATTATCGTTATTTAGATTTTTATTGTAATTTTTTTTATACTGTTATGAT
>NC_051417.1:33715450-33715565 GCF_015228065.2 Penaeus monodon | reverse complement strand
TATATTATTGTAACAATAATTCTTTTTAAAGTTATCACACCCAAAAAATACATAATTATAAAGTTAATTAACTACATTTTTCTTAATTATCACACATTATGATAAAATTTTTACA
>NC_051417.1:33715004-33715427 GCF_015228065.2 Penaeus monodon | reverse complement strand
CACAAAATTTCAATTTTCTTTTATTTTTACAATAATTTTTACATTACTACTACTATACTATATTATATTTCTTATTTACCATTCTCATCCCCTGATATTGTTTATAGATATCATACTTTATTTTTTTTCAGAGAAGACAAGTATTTTGGTAGAATATTTTTTTTTATAATGCCCAGAAGGTTTTATTTAAGCCTTTTGGTAGTATGTAGGGGTTTTTTTTATTTTTCTTTCACCTCACTTAAAAGGATTCGTATCATATTTAAAGATAACTACTACGGTTTTACTGTTGGGTTTCAGTTGGGGTCAACTTCCGTGCAAAACTGTGCAATTCGACCCAAAATCGGTTAGTATGGCATTAATGATTATTTTGTATATACTTAGTCATGTTACATTTTTTTTTTTCTTTTAAATGCTGGGCATATT
>NC_051417.1:33714475-33714578 GCF_015228065.2 Penaeus monodon | reverse complement strand
TTCCCTGGATATAGAGCAAACCTCCTGAGGATACTTTTCCCCACCAAAAAAGCATAATTTTTTTAACTAAAACGAGAAACGAGAGGAAAAACGCCCCCCCCCC
>NC_051417.1:33713507-33713588 GCF_015228065.2 Penaeus monodon | reverse complement strand
CTTTAAATCTTGAAATAATAAATAAGATAAGCTGCAGTGTACAGCAGAGGGTGAATGTTCCCACCTGTTGCTAATGCACCT
>NC_051417.1:33712625-33713071 GCF_015228065.2 Penaeus monodon | reverse complement strand
CCGTTTGGCCTTCATATGAACAGCTTCGTCTTATGTGAAGTGATATGGTTGCGGAAGTAATGTGGTTACTCCTCGCGATAGCTAGAGATATAAATGGGAGTAACTCATAACCAATTAATTGTGCTGTGACTTTGCAAGCACGGGTTGGAGTAGTGCTTGGGTGAAATACTTTTGTCTTGTATTTTTCTGTGTTATTTTACTAACTCATAACCGACTAATTGTGCTGTGATTTTGCAATTACGAGTTGGAGTGGTGTTTGAGTGAAATATTTGTCTTGTATTTTCCTGTGTCATTTTTACTTCGTGTTGTACTGTGACTTTGGAGTATTTTTTGGGTGAAATATGTATGTCTTGTATTTTTTTTATGCCATTTAGTTTCCCTTTTTTCAGTGGTAAGAGATGCGTGGATGTATGTCTTGTCTGTGATTCACGGCCTGTAGATGCAGT
>NC_051417.1:33711208-33711522 GCF_015228065.2 Penaeus monodon | reverse complement strand
ATTTTTTTTTGTCAAAGTTACTGATTTACGATAATTCGTGCCTCTGTTAGTCTCTGATCCTATATTTTGATATCTCGGTCTGTGATCTATACTTACATCTTCAATTCCACGGTTGTTTGTTATAGTGGTATTATAATTGCTCTAAAATCAGGCAATGGTTGTTTCGTGTAGATTCCATTTCAGTGACTAACACGAAGTATGTTCAGCGAATTCCTTCTGGGACGTAATTGCTTGTCCATATCGTGTGAATATTCTCTCCATGTTATTCATCTTCGTATTTTCTTGTTTGGCGACCTTGGTACATACTCCTTTGA
>NC_051417.1:33710679-33710960 GCF_015228065.2 Penaeus monodon | reverse complement strand
TCCCTTGTATTACCTTGTCTCGCGACCTTTGCTTAGCCCCGCCCGCCTTGCCTCGTTACCCATAGCAACAAGATGGACAGGAGCTTCGAGCAACGTCGGGAAGGCTGTGTTTACGTCTTCGGGCGGTTGGTGATCGTTTGGTGGGAGCGTGTTGGCTCGGTTTCCCTTCTGTTTCGCTCTGTTTGTGTGTTTTTTTATGTGTTATCTTTTAAGATATGTTTTCCTTTTCTGTTTTTTTTTTCTTTGTTTGGTTCTGTTTTCGTGTTTAAAGAAAATTTTAG
>NC_051417.1:33710043-33710573 GCF_015228065.2 Penaeus monodon | reverse complement strand
CTTCCTTTTTCCCCTTTTCCTTTTTTATCTCTCTCTTTGCTCCTCCCTTTCATGTGTTTCGTCCCATTTCCAGTTTCTCTCTCTCCTTATAACTCTTCTCTCTTTTCCCTTATCATTCCATCTCTTTTCCCCCCTCTCTTCCTCTCTCATTCTTATTTCTCTTCCCCCTTACAACTCCATCCCTTTCCCTCTTTCTCCCTCTCTCATTCCTTTTTCTCTTTCCCATATAATTCCATCTTTTCTTCTTCTCTCTCCCCCTCCCATTCACACTTCTCTTCCCCCTTCATAATGCCATCCTTCTCTCCCCTCTCTCTCTCTCTTTCTCCCCTTCCCATTCCTATTTCTCTCTCCCCTCACAATTCCCTCTCTTTCCTCCTCTCTTTCACCTCACCCCCGCTTTTCCCAAGCAATTGCATGGCGCTTCCCATTTTCCTGTTCATAATTGGTTTCTCTTCCCCTCAGTTCACGTGAGAGGTATGTTCTAACAGGTTTGCTCTGGGCCCGGTACAGCGTCTGCCGGAGCATATGCT
>NC_051417.1:33708548-33708762 GCF_015228065.2 Penaeus monodon | reverse complement strand
CATGGTATTGACCCTAGACAAAGAAAACCCAAAAATTTTTTAAAAAAAAAACTAGTTTCATGGGGAAAATCATACCTCAAGAATCAGGAAACCCGAAACCCTTTAAAAACCCCCTAGAAATTTATCATGACCCCGTGAAGAACCATAGTTTTGTGCGGAAAGAATGGAAAAAAAAAGAATGAATCTGTCAATCAAGCAATCAAAACATTGTAGT
>NC_051417.1:33707563-33708501 GCF_015228065.2 Penaeus monodon | reverse complement strand
GGGAGAACGAGGGGGAACCCCCCAAGAAAAGAGAGAACGAGAGGGAAAAAACGAGAGGAAAGGGGCCAAAGATGAGAACGAAAGAACGAGAGAATGAGAGAACAAGAAAACGAGAGAACGAAAAAAAAAGAGAGGACCGAGAGAAAAGAAAAAAAAAGAGAACGAGAGAACAAGAGAAAGAACGAGAAGACGAGAGAATGAAAGAACGAGAGGACTAGAAAACGAGAGAAAGAACGAGAGAACGAGAGAAAGAACGAAGAGGACGGAAAAAAACGAGAAAAACGAAAAGAACGAAAGAGAAAAGGGAAAAAAACGAAAAAACGAGAGAAAGAAAACCCCAGAAGGACGAAAAGAAACGAAAAAAACGAGAGAACGAAAGAACGAGAGAATGAGAGGACAAGAAAACGAGAAAACGAAAGAACGAGAATTGGGCGAGAAGGGAAAGAGAGAAAAAACCCAGAGGACGAGGGAAAAAGAAAGAACAAAGAAAAAAACGAGAGGATGGGGAGAACGAGAGGATAGAGAAAAGAGAGAAAAAAACCGAGAAAAACGAAAGAACGAAAAAAACAACCGGGGGAAAGATTTGATCGAAAAAACGAGAAAAAAGGGGAACGAAAGAAACGAGGGGGAAACGGGGAAAAAAAGAAAAAGAACGAAATTGAAGAACGAGGAACGAGAGGAACCCAGAAACGAGAGATCGAAAGGGAACGAGAAAATCGACTAGATAAAGAGAGAGGAATTTTTAGAACGAGGGGGAGCGGGGAGGAAGCACCAGCCAAAGACAAACCCCGGGTTTGAGCAGCGTTGGTTTTTAAACCGTCCCCTGGGAAAAGCCGCCAGCGGAAAGGGCAGGGACGGAGTTAAAAGCGAGGGTCATGGGTGAAACCCGGGGGGGGAAAAGGCCCCCCGAGGCAGGGGTGCAATGTGGCACTGGGCCC
>NC_051417.1:33707317-33707449 GCF_015228065.2 Penaeus monodon | reverse complement strand
GGCGGCCCCGGGAGGCAAACGGCACCCTTTTTTTCGGGGGCACTGCGCTCGCCTTTGCGGGGTTCGCCCCGGTGCCAAAAGGGGGCCCCTGGGTGTGCCCGGGGCATTTTGCGCGCACTTTTCACGCCGGGA
>NC_051417.1:33706004-33706456 GCF_015228065.2 Penaeus monodon | reverse complement strand
CATGTTCTCACAGACCTGGTACAATTCTCTTGATCCCTGTCACATGTATTTCTTATAAAGGCATTTATCCCTCGTTGCTTATATTACTTGTCCATAAACTTTTGGCAATCAAACTACATCGCATTTTAGCCATAAATATTGACCATCTTTCGGCCATCTTTGTTTACATGTGACGTCATCCCGCGTCCCAACCCTATCACGGACCGAGTCAAGCCAAGAGCAAAACATTCGAACGAGAGACACCTTCACTCGCTCGAATGCCTCTGAACAAGTCGCGAACATGATATTCCGAGGAAACACGTGTCGATCGCTAACCCACGAGCCTCCAAACATCGCGTGACAAGAGAGTTGGGGTGGCCGAAACTCCTTTGGCGAATGCCTGCTGTTCGAGGTTATGAGACGCGGGTGAGGGTTATGAGGCGACTTGTAAATCGGTACCACATCTTAGAGCT
>NC_051417.1:33705788-33705868 GCF_015228065.2 Penaeus monodon | reverse complement strand
CTTGTCCAACAGAACTATAACAAATTCAATGTCAAATTTAAATATATTGATATAAAGACTATTACAATTACAGTATTGAC
>NC_051417.1:33705333-33705508 GCF_015228065.2 Penaeus monodon | reverse complement strand
AAAGTTGAAAGATGAAAACGCGTAGTGTCCTGCCATTAATCTTCCGTACTGCAGATTCCCTTTCAGTTTGACAGAAAGTCTAGACGGGATAAACCAGCATCGTGGATACATCCTTTCCATATATAGCCATAATAGCTTATGCTCGTGTGTGTACCCGAGACTATGTCGTATTTGC
>NC_051417.1:33704476-33704799 GCF_015228065.2 Penaeus monodon | reverse complement strand
CATTTTTTCTCAGAGAAGACATAGTATTTGGTAGAATATTTTTTTTTTTATTAATGTCCATGAAGGTTTTCATTTCAAGCCTTTTGGTATGTATGTAGGGGTGTTTATTTTATTTTTCTTTCACCTCAACTTAAACGGACTTCTGTATCATATTGAAAGTATAACTACTACGTGTTTTTACTGTTGGTTGCAGTTGGGGTCAACTTCCGTGCAAAACTGTGCAATTCGACCCAAAATCTGGCTTTATGTATGGTCATTAATGATGTATTTTTGTATATACTTAGTCATGTTACATTGTTTTTTTTTCTTGTAAATGCTTAGTC
>NC_051417.1:33703984-33704083 GCF_015228065.2 Penaeus monodon | reverse complement strand
CATGGATATAGAGCAACACCTCCTGAGGTATACTTTCCGCACCAAAATGCATAATTGTTTTAACTAAAGACTGAGAAACCGAGAGGAAAAACGCCCCCC
>NC_051417.1:33703262-33703469 GCF_015228065.2 Penaeus monodon | reverse complement strand
ACAGCTTTTCCTCCACAATGATCTATTATGATGAAAAGCTTCCGGTAATGAGGTTGCGGCACGGAGCGTGAGAGATCGCGTCGCAACGAAGGTTTCGACGCCTTACGCAAGGTAATTACAGCGAAGAAAAGGAGAAAGATGAAGTAAAAGGTATATTGCGGTTAAACGCTGGAGTGACGTATGGGCGTCAGGTTAGAGATATAGGAT
>NC_051417.1:33700973-33701093 GCF_015228065.2 Penaeus monodon | reverse complement strand
GAGGGTGAGAAGTTATTATTAAGCGTGACGGAAGGGCGGGTGATTTTAAAAAAATTGGCGGGAAAATTTCTTGGGTAGTAGAGCTTTCGAAATGAGAAAATCGAATGAAAAAAAAATGTA
>NC_051417.1:33700617-33700899 GCF_015228065.2 Penaeus monodon | reverse complement strand
GAGATATGTTGAAATGTTAAGTCGGTTTTGTAACTGTGTGGAAGAGTAATAATTTATTAACTGACTTTTGATTTCTTTTATATCTAAACTTGTTATTGTAGAACGAAATTTCTGCAGAACTTGAAGATAATGAGGAAAGTAAAGAACAAAAAGAGAAGGCATTAAGATGTAATTTGATCTTGTAGATTTCGTAGAACATTAATTCCAACCTCAAGATTTTCAGTATCTATCCTAATAAAACTAGATTTCTAATCATAAGAAAGAGAGAAAACAACAGCTCCT
>NC_051417.1:33700161-33700472 GCF_015228065.2 Penaeus monodon | reverse complement strand
CAAGTGTAATTATGTTATTATTATCTTTAATTACTAAGAGTGGGTGGCATCTGCGCTCGGGTTGCAATCCTTCTCCACATCTGTCGCCAATCCGCTCGTCCCTTGTTCTATTTCGTCAATCCGCTCGTCCCTTGCTCCGTTCCGCCATTCCGCTCGTTCGCTTTTCTGTTCCGCCATTTCACTCATCCTTTGTTCCGTTCTCTGTTCCGTCCCGCCATTCCGCTTGTTCCTTGTTCCGTGCAACTCTCGTCCAACACTTTTTTCGCTGTTCTCTCCTCACCACGCTCCACTGAACGCATTTTCACAGCCAC
>NC_051417.1:33698820-33699536 GCF_015228065.2 Penaeus monodon | reverse complement strand
AACACCACAAAATCATGTCAGTGTTCACACGAGTAACAAGTCTCACTGTAACATGAAACTCACATTGCTTAAGGACATAATTTGCTTCTGTATTATCTATGATTATTTATGGATTATTTTCATTATAAATCACATATGAACACGTACAGAAAGTTTCGTTAGTCGAATGACCGTGACTATAAATATATTCCACGTTATATCATAAATTCTTTCATGTATTTTGTAGCCATACATAAAATAGTTTGACCCAGGCAGGGAAAAAAATCATGCACCCACTACCAACAGCGAGGATACAGGACCACACCCACGTTTGCATGACGGCTGTCTCTCTCTAGGTGTTATATAATTCTGGGTATACCATGCTCATCACGCTATATCTCCGTGTTCCAAACACTAACGAGCGGGTGGTCTGTGTGAATGTATACCAACATCATTTCCTTAAATAATTCAACAACAAAAAAGAAGATGGGGAAAAAAATCAACATTTCCAAACATAATTAAAAGGGGGAAAAATTTATCTATGGATATCTAGAAGAGATCTGAATATTTTACAGATATTCAAATGAATGAATATCCAGAAGAGATTTGAATATTTATTTTAAAAAGGTACATTAACTAACGGAATAGTGATTAAACCTCGCCTGGGTCTGAGGGACGTGGTAGCGAGGAGAGGTAAGGTTCATTGTAAGGCCTGCGAGTGGTCGATAGCGTCTCGG
>NC_051417.1:33698184-33698790 GCF_015228065.2 Penaeus monodon | reverse complement strand
GAGGCCACAACGAACTTCCGTCACCATAACAAATGATTTGGTCTCCTTTATAAAGACGAGGGGCCAGTATGGCTGACAATGACTCTTTCACAAAGACTCGGAAAGATGGCGCTAAGAGTATTCATATCGTAGGCACACCAAACAAAAATGTTTAAGGAGATTAGACGTTTTTTTTTCACCGAGGAAGATTTTATTTCGTAAAAACGTATAACCAACCAGTTAGCGACAAGTATTCCGCTCACGTAAAGAGAAAAATGGGTAGGATACAGAGGCTTAGTTATAATGCCCAGACTTATTCCAGGCATGATGCTTTTGATTCACAAGGTCTAGCTCTCATAAACACTAACAGACTGGACGAAAATAGATAAATATTGCAAATATCAAAACAAATGATAATACTAAATTACAGTAAACTAGCCTAAACTCACAAACAGAGATTCTTAATGCGATCAACATTAACACTGCTGACAAAGAATCTCCTATCCCAGTTACACCCAAACAAGTAACGTACATTTCATAAACGTCCTCCTGTCACTCTCTTAAGTATGGCACATACAATGTCTAAGACCTCTCTCTCTCATAGCTGCTCACCGACTGGGTGCTAGT
>NC_051417.1:33698045-33698158 GCF_015228065.2 Penaeus monodon | reverse complement strand
ATCATTGTTATGCATAGCAAATGAAACAAACAAGTGCCCTGTCCTTCTCAGGCATCCACAAACGGACGTCCCAAACATGTTCAGCACTAACACAAACAGGGCGCAAGTTACAA
>NC_051417.1:33696903-33697738 GCF_015228065.2 Penaeus monodon | reverse complement strand
GCGGACGCCACTGATAACACGGTCAGCATTAACACAACGTTAGTCGCTTCTCGGCTCCACTGATGGACATTTGATGGCATTCCTAAAATTGCTATTGAAATGTCGACAGGGCGGGGAGCGTGTCTTACATCGCCGTGCTTACATAATGGATCAGAGGCTATGTGTGCATGTTTATCACAGGTACTACATGTGTCACGGGATGTACTTCATGAATTACAAATGCGGCGTGTGAAGTTCAGCTGAAGGGCAACGGGGGGAGGGGTGGGGGTGGAGGCTGAGAATGGCAAGTGGGTTAAAGTTTTTTTCTTTATTTTAATTGTGCTGATGCTCAGGGTTATAATGGTATGTTATATGCCGATGCTGAGGAGTACGAGGGCATATTCTGTTCTGTGCTGACGCTGAGAAATATAAAGGCATATTTTGTTTTATGCTGATATTGAGGCTTACAGTAATATATTCTGCCATATGTTGACACTAAGGGTCTTCATGGCACATCATGATAAATTTATTGGCATATTCTATTATGTGCCGACATTGAGGATTACAATGACATATACTGTTTTATACTGAAACCGAGAGGGGTATATTACGTTAATAATTATAACATCACATTCTGATACCGAAAGCTAAATTGACACATTGTATTTCTTTGCTCTTGGAAATACCTCTCGTGCACCCACTTTCTCAGGATAGTGAAACTTAACGTCATGCTGGTTTTGTCCATGATGCTGGCATAGACTCATGGCTTCATGTTGGTAATTCTCGTAAGGGTAAGCAGTCAATGTCATGCAGAGAATCTCATACACAAATATCACACACACACACTCGCTCTCTT
>NC_051417.1:33696512-33696661 GCF_015228065.2 Penaeus monodon | reverse complement strand
AATATTTCCCTTCAACAGGTCCTCCAACACATACCACACCACTATCCTTTGCTTCTCCCCCTATCCATTCTTCCTTTTCCACTATTATCATTTTCTCTCTCCTATTTTCCTATTTTCATTCCTCTTTTATTCATTTTTTCTTCCTCTTC
>NC_051417.1:33695883-33696398 GCF_015228065.2 Penaeus monodon | reverse complement strand
GCTTATCAATTTTCCCTCTTTCTCGTTATCTGCTATTTTCCACTTATTCTCCTTTCCTTCCTCTTATCCTTATTATTATATTTATTATCTCATTATCATCATTACCATCATCCATTTTCTCTGCCTGCCTTCCTCTCCTTCTCCTCCTCTTCCTCTCCTTCTCCTTCTCTTCCCCTCCTTCTCCTTCTCTTCGTCTCCTTCTATTTCTTTCCCTCTTGCTTCCTATCCCTACCTTCTTCTTCTTCTTCGTTATCTTCCTCTTCCTCTTTTTGTCCCTCTAAGGCTCATCACCATAACGAGAGGGGCGTGTCACGTCTCGTGTTGAGGGAACCTTATATCAACCATCTTTCTCTCTCCTTTATTTCTCTTCCTCTCCTTTTCTTCCCCTTTTCCTTATTCTTATTTTCCTTATCTTCCTCTTTCCCCTTATCCCTATTATCTTTCCTATATTCCTCTTCTTCCTTCTCTCTTGTTTCCTCATACGTCGCTTGTCGTGTTGAGGAAAACTTTTTCCA
>NC_051417.1:33694964-33695848 GCF_015228065.2 Penaeus monodon | reverse complement strand
CTTTTCTTCCCCTTATTCTTATTCTTATTTTCCTTATCTTCCTCTTTCCCCTTATCCCTGTTATCTTTCCTATATTCCTCTTCTTCTTTCGCTCTTGTTTCCTCATACGTCGCTTGTTGAGGAAAACTTTTTCCATCTTTCTCTTTCTCTTCCTCTTATTCTTATCATTATTCATATATTTCTCTTCTTCTTTCTTTCTTCTTCCCTCTTCTTCATCTTTCTCTCCTATTTTTCACTTACTCTCCTTTCCTTCCTTTTATACTTATTATCATTCTTATCTTCCTCTTCTCCTTTCCCTTTCATATGGCTATTGTATGGAAGGAAGGAAGGAAGGAAGGGTGGAAGGAGGGAAGGAAGGAAGGAAGGAAGGGTGGAAGGAGGGAAGGAAGGAAGGAAGGAAGGGTGGAAGGAGGGAAGGAAGGAAGGAAGGAAGGGTGGAAGGAGGGAAGGAAGGAAGGAAAAAAGGAAGGAAGGAAGAAGGGAGGGAGGGAAGAAAGGGAGGAAGGTAGGAAGGAAGGAAGGAGGGAGAGATGGAAGGAAGGAAAGAAGAAAGGACGAAAGGAAGGAAGGAAGGAAAGAAGGAAGGAAGGAAAGAAGGAAGGAGGGAGGGAGGACACGAAAAGAGAAGGAAGGAAAGAAAGAAGGAAGGAGGGAAGGAAGGAAAGAAGGAAAAAAGGAAAGAAGGAAAGAAGGAAAGAAGGAAGGAGGGAAGGAAGGAAGGAGGGAAAGAAGGAAGGAGGGAAGGAAGGAAGGAAGGAAGGAAAGAAGGAAAGAAGGAAAGAAGGAAAGAAGGAAGGAAGGAAGGAAGATTGCTCTCCTGCACAGGTGTGTCAGCTTCGAAGTGAAAAGCAGTGAGGATGGAGATTTAGTGGCCAGACGTGTCA
>NC_051417.1:33694197-33694385 GCF_015228065.2 Penaeus monodon | reverse complement strand
CAACAAGCAAGCAACACTTACCATCTAAAACATGCATAACATTCACAACATGCATTGCAACGCCGGGTTTTCGCCTGCTTGCAAGATGTCGTGTGCTTGCAGGAGAGAACGTAATTGGCGATGCTCATAGAACAGATCTCGTCCGCGCCAAGAAAACTGCTCTCACGATGAATAAATTAATTTTGTAA
>NC_051417.1:33693614-33693766 GCF_015228065.2 Penaeus monodon | reverse complement strand
GGCGGAGGGTTCAAATGACTAACAGAAAGCGCTTAAGTAAGATGGAAGATCAGAGAATCAATAAGCCAGAATATCTAATTCCATGGAATCATTTGCACATTCCTGGCAGCGTCTGCTCGCGATCCAAATTGGCGATTAGTTATTCCTGCGGA
>NC_051417.1:33688970-33689487 GCF_015228065.2 Penaeus monodon | reverse complement strand
CCCCCGACCTCCATGTAAAAGAAAAAAAAAGGTTTCTGCATCGCTGAAAACGAAAAAATAATGTTATTTATAAAATCAGGAAGTTGTTCGCGCACATCTGTTATCTTGCTTTCCTCACCCCCCCTATCCACCCCCCCATTCCCTTTCCCCTTTTCCTTTTTCTTTCGCTCCTTCCCTATCTTTTTTTTTCCCGTCCTTCGTCTTTTCCTTTTCTACATTTCTCTCTATTCCCCATTCTCTTCCCTTCTTCCTATCCTCCTCTTCTTCCCTATCCTCCATTCTCTTCCCCTCTTATCATCTTCTTCCTCTCTATTCTCTTTCTTTCTCCTCCCTTCATCCCCCCCCCCTCCCCCTCCTATCCCACACTCCATCCCTCCTTCCTATCCTTTCTTCATTACCCTCCTCACACTTCCATCCTCTTCTCTCTCCTCGCACTTCCCTCCCTATCCTATCCACACCCCCCCCCCATCCTCCTATTCCTCCCCCAACGTCCCATTCTCCACTTCCTCCTCGCACT
>NC_051417.1:33688847-33688930 GCF_015228065.2 Penaeus monodon | reverse complement strand
ACACGCAAGGCAAGGTATCTGCCAGATGGTCACGAAAAATCGATAGTCAGTCGTCAGCCGCGATGCGCACACGCTCTGAAAGC
>NC_051417.1:33687313-33688405 GCF_015228065.2 Penaeus monodon | reverse complement strand
ACAATCTTTGTACTGTATCTGTTGCAGATTACGTTTAATTCATAAGCAAAAAAAAAAAAAAAGAACCCGCGTTCAAGATTAGGAAAAAAAATACAAACAGATCTCAGCCATCCATGCCCTTTTACCCTTAAATTTTTTTTCGCATTTAAACTTCCGCATTGATATGACTTTTGAAATTGTTCCATAAACTTTCAGTGTCTCGAGAGAAATTGGCAGGTGCGTGTCCCCTCTCCCTTGCCTAGCTCTTTGAACTCAGAAACTCGTGTTATTGGAAGTCTCAGTGGCTACCGATGAGGCAGTGCACTGGGTATATTTGTAATAAATAAACTACATCTCTCTTTGTGCTGTAGATTGTCGAGGTTTGCTGGCAGGATGTTGTCCTGTTGGTGATCAGCTTCTTCACCCTTTCCTGCGTTATATCGAGTTTGTTGAAGGATTCGGAAGCTGGTCCGTGTAATAGCAACTGACTAGCAGTTGCTATCCCCTCATCGTAGAACAGCTCATCAATACAGCTTCTGTGCAAGCTCTCCTATGCAAGATTTCAGTGTATATTTATCAAAAACAGTTCGAGGATCGTAATTTCGTACTGTGACGTTACTCGCTTTTCATAAAAATTGACCTAAAAGTCACTGGCGGATCTCTCGATGGCTACATCTTATTAATATTTTTTTTAATGGTAAAGACACCATCATGTCTTTTAAGACTATTTAGGTTGTTTAATCTTCGGGTGATAGGTAATGAACAATATAAATCAACGTCCACAAAAGGCACTAACTTCAGGGACGAATTAAACCGTACCACTTTAGGAAGATAACATGAGCGGACCCAACAGGCTTCCTTGCGGGACCCCTTGCAAAGGTGGGTCGAGTGTTTTTCCTTTATTATATATTTTTTTTTTCACCCACGAAGAACCACTTTAATCTAATGGCCACTTAGTTGATAGGAAGGTGCCAATAGTTCTCCATTCTCTTCAATTGAATTCGAGAAACACCACCAAAAAGTGAGAATGTGTGTGTTTAATTAATAAAGTCTGTTTAATTAATAAAGGTAAGTCGGCTTCATCGGTCGTCATTCACAAAATAAATCACGTAA
>NC_051417.1:33686812-33687147 GCF_015228065.2 Penaeus monodon | reverse complement strand
AAATATTAGTAAATGCATAAGCAGTCTCAGCCAGGAAACTTGTGTGACGTCATCAAGGTTTCCCGCGTTTTTTTCAAAAATTCAAATTTGATTCTCTGGCCGAACGCCGTCCATAAACCAATTTGCTCTAAAATATCTTCAAAATTCAGATTAAAATGATTTGTTGATTAAGAATGTAACGAAATTTTGTTATTTCACCTCCAATAAATTTATTATGATTATTCCCATTGATAATCAAAATTTATTAGGCCTGTAATTCTTTTAGCCATCATTCATCTGACAACGCCAGAAACTTTGAGAAATTATATACATGTATTTTGGGATGTATATAAAAT
>NC_051417.1:33685408-33686080 GCF_015228065.2 Penaeus monodon | reverse complement strand
GGCACGAGCTTGAATTCAGAACGCAATCTGTAAGCATTTGGGCAAATACGGCGCTGGCTCCAATTAAACAGGAGTCGAATAGGGAAGCAGCTTAGCTCTCTGGGAAGCAAGAAGCAACCGGTTAAAAATAGGCAGAGGGGAAATAGGTGGGAGGGAGAGGGGAAATGGGGGAGGGAGAGGGGAAATGGGGGAGGGAGAGGGGAAATGGGGAGGGAGAGGGGAAAATGGGGGAGGGAGAGGGGAAATGGGGGAGGGAGAGGGGGAAATGGGGGAGGAGAGGGGAATGGGGAGGAGAGGGGAAATGGGGGAGGGAAGGGGAAAGGGGGGAGGGAGAGGCGAAAAGGGGGAGGGAGAGGGGAAAATGGGGAAGGGAGGGGAAAAGGGAGGGGGGGGGGAAATGGGGAGGGAGAGGGGAAATGGGGAGGGAGAGGGGAAATGGGGGGGGAGAGGGGAAAGGGGGAGGAAGAGGGGGGAAAATGGAGAGAGGGGAAAAGGAGAGAGAGAGGGGAAATGGGGGGGAGAGGGGAAATGGGGAGGAAGAGGAGGAGAGAGGGGAAAAGAGAGAGAGAGGGGAAATGGGAGGGAGAGGGGAAATGGGGAGGGAGAGAGAAAATGGAGGGAGTGGGGAAAGAGAAAGAGAGGGAAAATGGGTGAAGGTGAGTAGTAAGGGAA
>NC_051417.1:33684013-33684236 GCF_015228065.2 Penaeus monodon | reverse complement strand
GGGTTAATTACCAAGGGATGAGCATTAATTTAAAGGGAATTTAAAATGGAGGGAAAATAATTTTCAGGGCTGTTTAAAGGGGAAAAAGGGAATTTTTGGGGAAAGTTTTTTTAGAGGATGGGTTTGGGGTGATTGGGGCAATTCCCCGAGAAAGGGGAAAAAAGGAGAAAGGCATAAATTTAAAAAAAAATCATAAACCAAAAAAAAACAACCCCCGGGTTAT
>NC_051417.1:33683870-33683973 GCF_015228065.2 Penaeus monodon | reverse complement strand
TTATAATTTAAAATTAAAATATTATTAAATTAATATTTAAATTTAAAATAATTAAATAATTTTATTTTTAAATAATAATTTTTAAAATTTATTTTTAATATTG
>NC_051417.1:33683346-33683595 GCF_015228065.2 Penaeus monodon | reverse complement strand
ACACTTCCACACATGCAAACAAACACACACAGGCCAACCCACGACCCAAGAAACGGAATACAACAAAAGGCGTTGCCATAAACCAGGTTAATTGCCTTCGTGCTGACCTCAAAGGTTGACATGAAGCTCCGAGTGGAAGAAAGTTGACATCTGAACCGCACGTGATGTAAAGTAGGGCATCCGGTCAGGCAAAAGATTCCCATCATAATTCCGCAGTGGCCCAAGAACAGGCGAAAAACAAGAACACTG
>NC_051417.1:33683120-33683300 GCF_015228065.2 Penaeus monodon | reverse complement strand
CTCCGATTACTGGTGAAATGCCTGTTCTATTAGCCGTTTTTTTTTCTAGAAGTTCAAAAGAACGGCGCAATAAAAGTTACTGGTGGATCGTGATGATTTTTTTTTTGGGGGGGGAGGTTCAATTTTTAGATTTCAGGGAAGACTGGAATTCCACGAACATATATCTATATCCATATTAGG
>NC_051417.1:33682336-33682514 GCF_015228065.2 Penaeus monodon | reverse complement strand
CGCACGCATACACAAATAGATTCATAGACAATCAACCAATACCTTGACTCACTTATACTGGAAGGTGGTCTGGTGGGGAGCACGTTCTCTGTTTTCTCCTCGAGGTTGTGCTTACCGTTTTCGAGGAGGACCTTGAGTGAAAAAAAGGGATGTTGGTAGGGTTGGTAGAATTTTTTTT
>NC_051417.1:33681594-33681983 GCF_015228065.2 Penaeus monodon | reverse complement strand
CGTCAAAATTTCGTTCCTCGATAACAAGACCATTGTCGAAAGAACCAATTTCTTCATCTTTGCACCGAGGGCGTTTCCTTTGGTCCAATTTCGATCATGTTTCGGTCCAGTCTTAGTCTCACAGCGATCTAATTTCGGTCCAACTTCGGTCAGTTATCGATCTAATATTTGTCCATTTTCTGTCTAATTTCGGTCCACTTTCGGGCTAATATCAGTCTAATATCGGCATAATTTCGGCCCGGTTTCGGGTTAATTCCGGTCCAATTTCGGTCTCAGGAGGAAAGAAGAATATATGCATGGAGACAGATATGCAGGCTTATGTGTGAGTACATAAATGCATTATATACATAAATTCATATATACATGCATTAATGCATCATATATGTATG
>NC_051417.1:33680810-33680878 GCF_015228065.2 Penaeus monodon | reverse complement strand
AGTCTCTTTCCCGTCATTTCCTCTCTGATTTAGCGTCCGTCCGCAGCGGAACGACGCCGGCGATTCGT
>NC_051417.1:33678133-33678397 GCF_015228065.2 Penaeus monodon | reverse complement strand
CGATTGTTATTTGTCGAACACCTGTACATCTCGTTCCATTTAAGCATAAAATCACAAATGAATATGCATGTCCCATTCAAAATGCAAGCATAACCTTTATACCACGTGACACAATTTGCATGCTTGCAATTATTTCGCAAGCTCCATAGGGTCATTTCTGAGGAAAATGTTATGGGGGTTGGGAGTTGCTAGACTGATATGCAAAATCTAATGTATTCCGGTGTTGGTTGCAAGAGATAAGGTTTGTCTTGGTTCGTGTATTAA
>NC_051417.1:33677085-33677294 GCF_015228065.2 Penaeus monodon | reverse complement strand
TATTTTTGTGCATTTATACTTACATATAGAGAGACTCAAATGTATATGTTGTATATATGTTATAATTGTTAACACATTTTAGTCGTAGAATTTATTTGCAATATATCCTCCAGTGCAAAAATATGCATTTTCATCTCCCAGCGACTCATCGTTTAGCAAATAAATATTCATGCATAAATTGGCTTGCATAACTATCAGCTTCTTTTCCT
>NC_051417.1:33676024-33676776 GCF_015228065.2 Penaeus monodon | reverse complement strand
GTGAGAAAAACATTAATGACAATATTTATGGTAACGATAGGAAAAGCGAAAAGAGAGAAAAAAAAGAGTTGGTGATAATGATTAAGAAAAGGCTAATGATAGTGGTAATCAGAAAGGCTCTAATGAAATATTTATGTTGATGATAAGAAAAGTGATAAAGAGAAAAGCACAAACAATAACATTTTGGTAATAAGTGATAAGTAAAATGGTAAGGATATTAATTGATGAGCAAAAATATGCTAATTATTATTCATATTGATAGTGATATTAGTAAGTAGAGAGGCGTTGATATCATTACTTATGGATATTGATAATAACCGGTGAGTAAAAAATGTGCTAAAAATAATTGTAAGTAAAATGTGATAATAGTTATGGGAATGATAATGATATATAAGCAAAAATTTCCTAATAATGATACACATAAAAATGATAATCTATAAGTAAAAATATGCAAACAATACTCATGAAAATGATAATAGTATCAGCCAGGAGAAAGGGACCCAGAGTTCGTAGGTCTCTGCCGTTTGTTGTAAAATCTAACTTTATTTCTCCATCGTCCGTCAAAATTAAGAGCAAGTTACTTATTCTTCGACATGATAGCGACTCTCTTGGTACGAAATGCACTGACATACTACATAGATATGGTCCTCCATGTATTTCTCGTTGGTTTTACCCTGAGCATACGTTATAGCGAAAAGGCCTTCTGTAGTATAATAATAATATTGATAATGATTATTGATTTATATATACTG
>NC_051417.1:33675754-33675976 GCF_015228065.2 Penaeus monodon | reverse complement strand
GCATACACATATAAAGGAACGAACTATTAGGATTAAAGCAACGAGTCAGACGAAATGCAAAATGACAAGGAACAAGTGTTTGTACAGGCAAGCTAGGAATACGGGATTTGTTTTAGTGCAGTTTTAGTATTCTCGTGTTTTCCTTTTCGTCTTTTTGCTCTTTTCATTCACATACGAATAGGTATTTCTCATTGAGGCCGATAAGAATCACCCCTCCCCCCC
>NC_051417.1:33675259-33675736 GCF_015228065.2 Penaeus monodon | reverse complement strand
TCGAAACGTATATTAGGATTAGCAATGAAATCTAAGGCATAAGTGATTCCACGTATAAAATAACACACGGGAAATAGCAGAATTCCACGCAGTCTCTATGCTCCAGGAAAGCCAGTCAACACGGCCCGCCAGTGACTGTTTCCTGCATAATCCTTTACAATTCTTAATCACATATTTATTCCTAAATTACCCTCATCTACCCCCACCCCCCAAGAAAAAGAAAAAGAATATGCAAGTTAACGTAGTTTGTTCCATACGTACAAAAGCTGTTATATTTTTTTATTATAATAAATCCAAAAACACGTTTTGCTTTCACCCAGGAGACAAATATAATGATTAACTAATAAGTAGATTATTAAATAAATTGATGCCATAACCTTTCTTTGGTGGAAGTAACTAGAGGTGTAGATTATCATTATGCAAATGAACCTTATAAGCATCACCAGCAATAATGTTATGTTCTTGTCATCAATAGCA
>NC_051417.1:33674748-33674975 GCF_015228065.2 Penaeus monodon | reverse complement strand
CTTGATATTGATATCAACATCAAAATTTTAGTACCAACTTTAGTAATAATTAGCATAATAATTATTGATTCACTTCTGCTGTTAATCATCATTATTATCCATACCATCTCCTTTATTACATAATTCTCCCTGTCCCCATTTTAGTCCATAACTGCAATAATTTCCATCTTCTAATTAATATCTACAGGAGCAAAATGCACTTAATTTTGACCTGAATGTAGCTGGTC
>NC_051417.1:33674600-33674671 GCF_015228065.2 Penaeus monodon | reverse complement strand
CTTCATTGTTAATCTTTGTTTGTTTGTTTTCTATCTCTCTCTCATGTCAAAATTTCTAGGGGACATTTCTG
>NC_051417.1:33673886-33674115 GCF_015228065.2 Penaeus monodon | reverse complement strand
GAACCATATCCAGTATACAGTACACAGGGAGAAGCTTTTCACGAGGTACAGGGGACAGGGACGGAGGGACGTGTGAAGGGAGGAATAGGGGAGGAAAAGCAGCGAGGGCGATAGAGGGAGATGGAGAGAGAAGGAAGAGAAGAAGGGTGGATGGAGAGAGGGGAGGGAATAAGGTGGGTGGGGAGAGGGGAGGGAATAGTGCGGTGGGGAGAGGGGAGGGAAGAGGGGT
>NC_051417.1:33672947-33673795 GCF_015228065.2 Penaeus monodon | reverse complement strand
GCTACAAGAAGGGGGTAGAATGAAGGAGCTGGGGAGAGGGGAAGCAACAAGTAGGGGCTGGGGAGAGGGAAGGTAAGAAAAGTGGGTGGCGAAGACGGATGGAAAGGAAAAAGGGAAATAGGAAGAGAAGGCAGATACGGGTGAAAGGGGAGAGAAGAGAGAGGGGAGACAAAAAAGGGAGATAGGAAGAGGGGAGATATAAAGGGAGACGGGGAGAAGGGAGACAAAAAAGGGAGAAGAGATAGAGGAGACAACAAGGAAGATAGAAAGAAGGGAGACGAAAAAGGGACAAGTGATAGAAGAGAAAAAAAGGGAGGATAAGAAGAAGGCAGATACGGGTAAAAGGGGAGACAAAGAAGGGGAGACGAAAAGGGAGATGGGGAGAAGGGAGACAAAGAAGGGGGAAGAGATATGAGAGACAGAAAGGAGAGATAGGAAGAGACGAGACGAAAAAGTAGAGGAGAGATAGGGGAAACAAAAAGGATGTGGAGAAGGCAGACACGGATGAAAGACGGGAGAGAGGGAGGAGAGACGAAAAGGGAGATGGGGAGAAGGGAGACAAAGAAGGGAGAAGAGATAGGGAGACAAAAAAAGGAGATAGGGAGAGACAAAAAAGGGAGATAGGGAGAGACAAAAATGGAAATGGGGGAGAAGTGGCGAGAATAAGGGAGTTTAGACGAGAGAGTAGAAGTCCGTAAAAACCGCCATGAAAGAGGGACGACCACGGGGCTGAAATGCACGGCTCTACCCAAGCGTGGATTAGCGAGTGTGACAGTTGGTACGGCTGTTGATGCCTGTGCGGGGTCGGTCCTTTTGCGTCTGCGTCTGCACGTATGAAATAGTTTCCG
>NC_051417.1:33672347-33672896 GCF_015228065.2 Penaeus monodon | reverse complement strand
GTCTGCGTGTATAATAGTTTGCGTCTGCATGTATAAAATAGTTGGTCCTTTAGTTATGCTTGTGTCTGCGTGTATAACATAGTTTCCGTGTTGTTTTCGATCTGTATGAATGTTAGTTGGTTGGTCTGTATGTTGGTTTGCATGTATAACAGATCTCGTGCGTTTTAGATCTGTATGAATGTTTGTTTGTTTGTGTTGGTCTGCATATATTCCGGTTTGCATGTGTGAGAGTTTACATGTGTGTGTCGACTTGCATATGTATCAGCGGGGGATTTGCATTTGCTGGCCTCCATGTGATAAGATCTGTAGCCTGCTCAGTGTCCAATTATTTATATCTGCAAGGTACAGAGGTCACTGTGTGTCTAGATTTACTATATATGTAGGCCTCTTGCTTTTCAGTAAAATAATTATAAGCATGCATGACTCTTTATTTATTCATTTTTTTAGTATAATTTTGAGGGGAACTGTCATGCTCATAGATCTCACATGTACGCAGATTTTCAGATTCATAGATAAGTTTTTGCTCAATAGTTTTAGGACAGTCTATGC
>NC_051417.1:33670893-33672312 GCF_015228065.2 Penaeus monodon | reverse complement strand
ATCTTCATATACACAATTCTCTATATGTTTTAATCACTTCTGTATGGAGGTGTCTATAGCGTATGCATGGGTTTAGGTCTCTGAATGTAGGTCTTTATATGAATGAATCACCACTATGTTGAAAAAATGCAAATGTCGCAAATTAGTAAACTGAATATATAAAATCTATTATTTATTTCTACTTCCACTTATACATTTAGGTCCTTATACATTTAGATCCCCACTGTACGATGGTTCCCATATGCTTAAATGTCCATCGTTCGTAAGTCTTCCTGTGTTTAGACCAAATCTGTATGCAAGTTCCCAAATATCTAAATCTTCATTGTACTTACGTAGGTCTCTACACATTGGTTCCCATGTATTTAACTCTTCAGTATATATATGTATGTCTCCCTATGCTTAGATATTCATTGAATGCTGGTTCCTGTGTGTTTGAATCTCTACTGTACGTATGTAAATATCCACATATTTAAATCCCCATTGTATATATGTAAGTCTCCCTGTGTTTAGGTCCCCACTCTATGTTAGTTCCCATATATTTAACTCTCCAGTATACATATGCAAGTCTCTATGTGTTTAGATTTCCACATGTTGGTTCCCATATGTTTAAATCCCCATTGTATATATGTAAGTATCCCTATGTTTAAATCCCCACTGTATATGTGTAAGTCTCTTTGTGTTTAGATCCCCACTGTATGATGGTTCCCATATGTTTGAATCTCCATTTCACGTATGTAAGTCTCCCTGTATTTAGAACCCTAGACCCCAACATGTTGGTTCCTATATGTTTAAAACCCCATTGTATATATATAAATATCCCCGTGTTTAGACCCCCATCGTATTTTGAACTCAGGCCCGTTTAGAAAAAGGACCCACGGCAGGGAGGAGAGGCTACCAGGGACATATAACGGGACTGAGAGAACATTTACTTTTTTTAAATCTGGGACACTAAAATCACAGAAGGATTATTCCGTGTAGATATAGGCCTAAGTAAGAGATTGATTTTTAAAAAAAATCTGAGAAATTAGAAGTCACAGAAGGATTTTACTGTGTAGAAATAGGTCTATGTAAGAGAGTGATTATTTGAAGAACGTTTATTACGTGCAGGAAGCCCCCTTAGGTGTAGAGGGGCGGCCTGTACTGCTGTGGAAGGGAGGGTGCGTGTGATGGCGTGGTGATTGCATGGTCTGTGCTCGCCGTGGACAGGATATTTGAATGTCAGAGGAAGTGTGGGGTTTGAGAGATATACAGCCAGGTTTTTTCAGGTGGCCAGCATTTCCACATCGGCTGGATTTCAGTTGTGGATATGAGGCCGAACGTATGAATAGCAATTTTGCATACGTTGATGCGAGCGCGCGCACTAAAGCATAGGCAGATACACAGAGGGAGACACAACGCTCGGAGAGATATACACCGTTT
>NC_051417.1:33669849-33670603 GCF_015228065.2 Penaeus monodon | reverse complement strand
ATTTCTTCATAAAAACTGTAACTATATGACGACATGGAGTAAATGATTGTGAAAGCGACATTATTTAGTAATTTCATAAAAACTGCTTGATCACGAAAAACATGAGAAAAATCATAATGGTAGAAAGAAAACGATATTTACCTGAATAATCGAAACCAGAGTGAAACATTAAGGAAAATATAGGAAATTAGATTGATTTAAACGAATTAAAGGAAAATAAAGATTAAAAAGAAGAAACGGAGAAAAAAAATGTAAAAGGTATATAATCAGTTTACTAATTTGCAACATTTACATTTTTTTCTAGCATGGTGGATTGATTGTCTTTACGATGAATATGAATTGTTCCTGAATGCAATAGATCAGTCCCTACACAAAACATTGTCGATCATTGACAATATATACATATATATTAGCAGATATCTAATATCCCCATATATTACTGTTTTATTATTGGCTTCTCCACACAAAGTTAAAAGCGTAATGATAATGCACTAATCATAAACTGGAAAAAAGCTTGTATCAACAGACAAGCGTCTAACGTCTGCTCCCTCTCTACCCACCACCGCGTGTATAATAATCTCTACAAGTTAATTACAGTCCGGCAAGTGGTGCCAAAACCACTTTACGCGCGTCAGGTGTCATGAGAGTCTTGCAAATGTCAATCCCTGTAAGACGTGTGCCAATCACCAAGCAGACAGCGTGTGCAATTTTAGCAATATATATCAGCCGCTTCTTGTCCTTTTTTTTAAAAAAC
>NC_051417.1:33669206-33669821 GCF_015228065.2 Penaeus monodon | reverse complement strand
TTCAGCCGATCTCATCAAGAGTTATGAATGATTTGGACTTATTGCGACACTAGACAACTTGAGCCCTCCTTTCCTTAAAGAGATGTGACCCAACGCGGAGGAATGTCGGCGACCGTAAAACAGACAGCGAACGACCGCCAGGGAACAGCAGCAAGGCGAGGTGCGGCGCCGCGTCTGTACAGCGAGAGAGATCTTAAAGCGGAGGTGTTCATCGCCTCCTCGCCACCCACTGCCCACTTGCCCACTTAACGAGGCCCACCCTCCCCCAGCCTTCTCAACCCCCGCCGACCCTCGCTCGACCTATTGCCCACTCGTCCCCCCAGCCTTGAAATCGGGGCCTTCCACTTTGTGCCGCCTTGGTTACTGCGTCCCGGCGATCTGATAACTAAATTCCTTGCACGGGGGCTCTGACATGCTAATACCCATTTCCCGATGACGTAAGATATTCGCTCACGTACTGCCATCTCGACCTCGAACGTTCGGCAAGACGTTCTTCAAATTATCACTCTCGTACATAGTCCCATTTCTACGCAGTAAAATCCTTCTGTGATTTCTAATTTCTCATATTTTTAAAATGTAAACTGATTTTGATGAATTATTGGCCTTCGATGTCTA
>NC_051417.1:33668947-33669048 GCF_015228065.2 Penaeus monodon | reverse complement strand
CGTCTATTTTGTTGTTTAAGTCGTAAACATTGTCTTCCTGTTTATTTCATAATAACTGACTTCACCCTCTCTCTTGGCCAATCCATATTTTGTAATGTATG
>NC_051417.1:33667402-33667496 GCF_015228065.2 Penaeus monodon | reverse complement strand
CAAGACATTCCTTCGCCATTGGAACTCGTCCGATTCTTCGCCCGAATCCTTGCCTTCCGTAACCGCGTCTTCCTGCGAATCCCGAGTGCCTTTG
>NC_051417.1:33666972-33667151 GCF_015228065.2 Penaeus monodon | reverse complement strand
TGAAATATGAAAGTGCAAATAAAAATATGTTCATTCATGGAACGAAAATGTATGTTGATCGCCTTTAAGAAAATCTAAACTTAAAAAAATATTTTCTGAGGATGACACTGAAATTCAAATGAGAGATTTCGACCTTAAAAATACTGCGAAAAAAATATTCAGATTACACAAAAATAAGA
>NC_051417.1:33666620-33666926 GCF_015228065.2 Penaeus monodon | reverse complement strand
TGTTTACACACGTTATCCAAAACGTAAATAAACCAAATTCTGAACAGCTGGCAAATCACATAACTCACACGAACGCACTAAGGCAACACGAAAAATATAATCCGTTTTACAGAAGAGTTAGATCAATCCTTCATAATTCCCCGGAGACTATCATTCTTAGTGTTTTCTTATTAATAATGCAGTAATTTTAAACCCAAATGGGACAGAGCAGAGGTCTTCCGTCTCCACCAACATAGCGGGAGCAGTGTTGTCATGGCCTTGATCGACATGGGAGCAATGCTGAAGCGCTGTATCGTGCGTGTGTGA
>NC_051417.1:33665460-33665758 GCF_015228065.2 Penaeus monodon | reverse complement strand
GCGAAAGGGTACTTGCACCTGTCTCTCTATGCCTACAGCAGCTACGTCCCCGAGCCTTGCCAAGTTCACATCACACGTACCTACAATGTCACCTACACAGCAGCACCATGTTCGGGGCGTTGTGTACCTGACAATTAACAACCTGTTATCTGCCATGCTGTGTTGCCAGCGCCTGCCCTCGACACGTGCGGTTTAAACGGCCCGGAAATGTTGAAAAATGATTGGAAATATGTTAATAGGTTAAATGATAGATAGATACGTTTTTTTATACTAAGTTTGTGAGTGAAGTATTGGTATG
>NC_051417.1:33664004-33665100 GCF_015228065.2 Penaeus monodon | reverse complement strand
CCCCCAAGGGACCCATTTTAAATTTAAACCTATATATTAAAATGGGCAACAAGAAAAAAAAGTGGGGTTTTTAAATTTTTAAAAAGGGATTTAATTTTCCGTTTTTATTACATTACATTTTTCCCTTTTTTTTGGAACCATAAAAACAAAAATATGAAAAACTACAAAGGCCATTTATTTTTGCCATGAAACGGGTTTTTACAAAAACGTGAATGAAAAAAATTGGGTGAATAAATAAGGTAGTAATTAGTAAAGGGTTTCAGCTTCGCCCAGATCCGTCGCCATGAATATTTCAGATGAACTTCTGACCTGTGCATTCTTTTTCCTCTTGTGACCCGTGACCTATTTTCCTCACACACACACACTTATTTTCCTCCTGTGGCGCGTGCAGGTCTTTTCTTCCTGTGACGTATTTTCCTCCTGTGGGATGTGCATTGTCTCCTTTCTGTGACGTATTTGAATCCTGTGACTAATTTTCCTCATGTAAATTATTTTCCTCTTGCGATTTATTTTCCTCCCGTGACTTATTTTCCCCCCGTGACTTTTTTTCCCTCCCGTGACTTTTTTTTCCCCCCTGACTTTTTTTTCCCCCCGTGACTTTTTCTCCCGTGCCCTTTTTTTTCCCCCGTGACTTTTTTTCCCCCCGTGATTTATTTTCCCCCCGTGACTTTTTTTCCTCCCCGGACTTATTTTCCCCCCGGGGGACTTTTTTTTTCCTTTTTCCGTGATTTTATTTTCCCCCCGTGATTTAAATTTTTTCTCTTGTGACTTATTTTTCTCTTGTGACTTATTTTTCTTCAGTGACTTATTTTTCTCTTGTGACTTATTTTCCTCCCGTGACTTATTTTCCTCCCGTGACTTATTTTCCTCCCGTGACTTATTTTCCTCCCGTGACTTATTTTCCTCCCGTGACTTATTTTCCTCCCGTGACTTATTTTCCTCCCGTGACTTATTTTTCTCTTGTGACTTATTTTGTGATTTCTTTTCCTCCTGTTGCCCGTGCATTAGTAAGCTCATCTGACCTGTGTTTTCTTTTTCTTCTATGACGTGTATCTCTTTTTTCCTCCTGTGACCTGCGATTTCTTTCCTCCTTTAA
>NC_051417.1:33663337-33663607 GCF_015228065.2 Penaeus monodon | reverse complement strand
GATAACAACAGGTATCATAGCAATAGAGACAGCGACTGAATTCAGACATCGAATTTTCCCCCTAACGTCATTCTCACAATCATTATGGTATGATAGTCATCTAAAGGAAACATTAAACTTTCAGGAGTATTTCTTTTGTATTTTTTTTTTTAAATATCAAAGTTGTACATTCTCAAGCAGGTTTTTTGATGTTTACGTCATAAAAACCCCCTTTATTTCAAAAGTGCTTTAGGAAAACAGGCATTTTTTTTTTGTTCATGAATCAATTGC
>NC_051417.1:33662812-33662953 GCF_015228065.2 Penaeus monodon | reverse complement strand
TACTAAAGACCATTAGTAAATCAAACCTTCTTATAATCTTGAGCATATAAAACAAACACAAAGAATAAGAAAAGGGAATAAAATTAAAACACAAACAAAACAGAAAAAAAAAATCTAAGACCAACTCAAACAAACAAAATA
>NC_051417.1:33662201-33662744 GCF_015228065.2 Penaeus monodon | reverse complement strand
AAGACTAGGAAAACACAAACAACAACATGGAAACAAACAAACAAACAAACAAAAAAAGGTAAAATTTCACTTAATGATTAAAAAAAAAAAAACAAACACAGAATAGGAAAACAGCAACAACAACAACAGGGAAACAAAACAAAACAAAACAGAATGAAAAAAAAAGAAAAAAAATTAAAAATCCCAATTAAAAACACCAGCAAGACGACCCTGATCCGCGTCCTTTTCCAGCAGAGCGAAAGTTGGTCCCGCGCGCACGCCCGCACGCACGCCCTCACGCCCGCCCACACGCCCGCACGCCCGCACGCCCGCCCACACGCCCGCACGCCCTCACGCCCGCCCGCACGCCCGCACGCCCTCACTCCCGCCCGCACGCCTGCACGCCCGCACGCCCGCCCGCACGCCCTCACGCCCGCCCACACGCCCGCCAGCCAGCAAACCCGCACGCTTTCACGCCCCACGCCCGCCTCACAGCCTGCCGCCCGCGTCCTCGTGGAAAACAGCAGGGCACATACCTCGTGACCTCGTTCGCTGTGGCGCTCG
>NC_051417.1:33658553-33659785 GCF_015228065.2 Penaeus monodon | reverse complement strand
ACCTGCCTTGTGAGAGCCGGTGGGAACCAGAGCAAAATTCTCAAGAACCCGTGTCATCTGCCTTTACTTGAAGCACGCGCGGGAGGGAGTCGGGAGATGCACTTAGCTGGGGGTGAATACAAGTGCCTTGCGCGTGCTCTAGCTTTCCCTCCGCGTTGTGTTCGTCGAGGGATAGCTGGCCGGGAGGGGAAGGGTAAAGGCTGTGAGGATCGGGGCATTGGTTTCGCTTTTATTTTCTCTCTCTCTCTCTTCTCTCCTCGCCTTCTCTCGCTTCTCACCTTTCCTCACGTATTGTCAGCTCTCCTCATTTGTTCTTCTCACATCTCTTCGCCTTGCCTCTCCCTTCCTCACTTTCTTTTCATCCCCTTCTCACCTCTCTTCTCCTCTTTCCTCACGTATTGTCAACTCTCCTCATATCTTCTTCTCACCTCTCCTCGCCTTTCCTCACTTCTCATCTTTCCTCATTCTTCCTCACTTCTTTTCACTTCTTCTTACCTCTCCTCACCTTAACTCACCTCTTCTCACCTGTCCTCACCTCACCTCACTTCACCTATTCCTGCTTCTCCTCACCATCACTCCTGCGCTTCTCTCTCTTCCTCCATCTATTTCCTCTTTTCGTCTCTTCCAGGAAAAAAAAATCGTCTCACGTTGGACCTTCAAGATAATGTATTCTCTTCACAGATACATTCGCATCGTCTTTTTTTTTTTTTAGACTTTTCGTCGAATGTCTTTTCGTCGACGAACAATTGGCCCGCTTGGCCTTTGGCCGAACGGCTATTTTGCCAACACGAATTTGGCCGAAACGGACGCGTCTTCTTAACAAAACAGACTTTATGCCGAATCGAAAGATCTCGCTGCCATATGGGTCGTAAAAAGCTGTATACTTTAGCCGCTGTACTTAAGAAGAATGGAATATACCTGATATGATAGAGGCATTGTGTTATTTCAGATCCCATAATAAGATGTAACGGGTTGATGCAAAATATGGTATGGCTGTATGGTGAAAAAATACTAATGCTTAAATTTCCGTAGAAAAAAAAGAAATGCAACAAGTCATGCAAATTACAGTTTTACAGATAGCACAAACACACATACAGACACAAACATCTACAAAAAATGCACACGAGGAGGAGGAGAGAGAAGGAAGGAAGGAAGAGAAGGAAGAGAAGGAAGGAAGAGAAGGAAAGAAGAGAAGGAAGGAAGAGAAAGAAGAGAAGGAAGGAAGAGAAGGA
>NC_051417.1:33657837-33658507 GCF_015228065.2 Penaeus monodon | reverse complement strand
GAGTTCAGCTTGCAACGAAACGCCGCAATTGATCAACCTTTTCACATAATGGCTGCGTCTCGATTCCTCTCACTACACACATCGGCGTGTTTGTAATTTCGTTGAAGCATATGCATTCGACCTGCGACCTGTTCCTCCTTTTCCTCCTGTGACTTCTTTTCCTCCTATGACCTGTTCCCTCTTTTCCTGTGACCTGTACCTTCTTTTCCTCCTGTGACCTGTACCTTATTATCTTCCCGTAACCTTTACCTTCTTTTCCTATGACCTGTGTCTTATTTCCTGTGACCTGTACCTTCTTCTTCTATGACCTGCACCTTCTTTTTCTCCTGTAGCCTGTACCTTCTGTTTTCTGCCTTGCCCCATGCCTCGTTTTCCCCCAGTGACCTACACTTTCTTTTCCACCTGTGACTTGCAGCTCCCCTTCCTCCCCGTGACCTGTATCTTATCATCCTCCCGTGACCTGTGCCTCCTTTTCCTCCCATGACCTGTTCCCGGCGAATGAGAACACCGCAGTGCGTGGAAGCCTAGTGTTGACACGCCGGGAACTCGACGACCGGCGAATTCCTCGAAAAAATTCCTTGAAAGACGCAACGCCGGGCTAGATTTCCTTGTAAAATGGACGGTTTGGTAGTCAGCTCTGTTTGGTATACCCCCCTCCCCACTCTGGTGA
>NC_051417.1:33657071-33657157 GCF_015228065.2 Penaeus monodon | reverse complement strand
ACCATTTGTATCATGGTCATTATTATCGTTAATCTTTATTATCGTTTTTATTTGCTACATATAAAAAAAAAAAACATATGTATCTA
>NC_051417.1:33656784-33656998 GCF_015228065.2 Penaeus monodon | reverse complement strand
CAATAATAGGATTTTGTTTTCGGAAATTCTCACAATATAAGTTAGGATTAAAAGTATTTTCTTTTTTTCTCTTTTGAAAAACATCGTTTCTCTTTTTAGAGACCTGTTGATCTCTCAACTTTTTTAATAAGCGACTTAAACATCTGTTGCTGTTCTGTTTCGCCGCTGCAACGAGGTCTGCCTTTGTTTGAAGGAAGTTCCGTTTTGTCGATGG
>NC_051417.1:33656161-33656333 GCF_015228065.2 Penaeus monodon | reverse complement strand
TTTTTCTCCCGCAGGATTCCTTGGCGAATCCTCAGATCAATATCCTCCTTAAGCCCGGAAGACGGAGGCCCATGCAACACATGCAATTAAACCGAAGAGAGAGAAAAAAAAACTGCATCTTAGACACACTGCAATCTCGCGACGGCTGTTCTACCTTTATCGATTCTCCCCA
>NC_051417.1:33655515-33655670 GCF_015228065.2 Penaeus monodon | reverse complement strand
CCCCTCTCCCTCTCTCCCTCGGGCAAGGCTATGAGTTCTCAGGTGTGTGTTCTGGACGGATCTGCCTTGCGCCGCCGCGGTCCGTTGGGGCCTTTTACTTGCTCGGACCTTCGCATCTTCCGTCTCCTGGTATCGCGGTGTTCTCCTTTCGTTTG
>NC_051417.1:33654465-33654794 GCF_015228065.2 Penaeus monodon | reverse complement strand
TCACTGTATTTATATCAGCTTCTATATTCAGAAAAAAAACTCCTCATTCGATATTTTTTTTTCGTTATATTTAATCTTATAAATTCCTTTTAATCCTCATTTTTTGTCACGTTTGAAATGCCGTTTTAAACCTGGGATTATTTGCAACATTTTCTGCATAATGCAATTTCTGGCAATGCGAGCTATGCAATATGATATAAATGGTATCAACATCATCAATCATTAATTAGAAGATTATCAGCATTTCGTGAAGGATTTGAATATCAAAATAATTCAGGGAAAATATTTGGTTTCTTGATTTTTCTTCATTTCTGGTGATTTCTTGTTTA
>NC_051417.1:33653453-33653717 GCF_015228065.2 Penaeus monodon | reverse complement strand
ACAACACCGTTACTTATTCTTCTATTTCTCAAAAGTATTCTTTGACCAAGTACCTCGCGTCTCACTTCACAAAAGACAATTTTCTATACTGTTCCTTCGTATCAAAGTTCTCATCTCTCTGAACACCACCGGCACCCTTCTGAATTCATTCTTATTGCTACATCTTGCAACGAAGGTATTTCATGTGTAATTGCATAAGCATTGTAATTCAACTGTGAGGTTTTACTAGTGGTTTAAACTGTACGTGTTGATCGGATGCTGATA
>NC_051417.1:33653146-33653250 GCF_015228065.2 Penaeus monodon | reverse complement strand
CACCCGACCCTCATACACACACTAAGTGAGCCATGCGTCTGCCACTTGACTGTCATTTCTACTAAGAGCAACCAGCTAAGGCCTCCACCGTCTTCCAAAATTAA
>NC_051417.1:33651829-33652126 GCF_015228065.2 Penaeus monodon | reverse complement strand
TCGAATGACTCAGCACGATTTCCAAAACACGAGCCATTGACTCGTTTAGAAAATCGTATTGGATAATCAATCACAGCTGTTTTATTTACAAAAAAAGGGGAAAAAGTGAATATTTCTCTCACTCTCTCAGTAACAAATGGTTTCCACGTCACTGTACGCCATCACTACCATACACCATAGCCATCGCATTCCTTGCAGTTGCACAGTTCCCTTGATTATTATTATCTTGCAATTTTTCACCTCCCTCCCCTTTTCTTTCCCCTTCCATGGGTGTGAAGTTTTTTTAGGGAAAGGAGA
>NC_051417.1:33651604-33651697 GCF_015228065.2 Penaeus monodon | reverse complement strand
TCAAATCATGAGGGGAAGTAACGAACCAGAGTATCTTCCAGTCTCAGCTACACAGCTTTGTCTTCCCGTGGCTCTGGAGGGGTCATTTACGAC
>NC_051417.1:33651411-33651529 GCF_015228065.2 Penaeus monodon | reverse complement strand
CGGTGCCTGCTGCCTGCCCCTTGTGCAACGTGTGACGTCACGACCGATCAATTATGGCCATCCTCAGCCTCCCCGCAGAGTTGACTGCTCCGCATGCCGTATGGTGGGCAGTGACTGA
>NC_051417.1:33651062-33651132 GCF_015228065.2 Penaeus monodon | reverse complement strand
CGTTTTAAAAATTAAAGAAATACGGATTTAAAAATCCAAAAACATGGTAAAAAAGTTTTTAATCCCCGAA
>NC_051417.1:33650799-33650877 GCF_015228065.2 Penaeus monodon | reverse complement strand
CCCTTTCAAAGCAAAACCCGTTCGCAAAACCCCGAGGGAATGGGATTTTTTTCAGAAAAGATGGATATAATAAAGGGG
>NC_051417.1:33650697-33650774 GCF_015228065.2 Penaeus monodon | reverse complement strand
TATATATGTTTTATATAAATAATAATACATATTCTTATAATATTATTATATTTTATTTATTTTTTAGTGTGAAGTAG
>NC_051417.1:33647906-33648180 GCF_015228065.2 Penaeus monodon | reverse complement strand
CCCTTTATCACACAATACTAATATTTTAGTAATACCAATACGATTATGTTCAATATGTTATCAAAAAGCGATTTCTTATCTCTGTAAAAGAACACGCTTGCTCTCATCTCCATAGGATTTCCTCTCCGTCTTTCATATTGCGATTCTTACCCAAAATGGAGTCGAAACACCTATGTCCTTGGAGTGATTTTTTTTTTGACTTGCCTTGTTCCTTTTTTTGCTTGTGTGTGTAAGTGTTTTGGTCATATTTCAGGATGGTAAGTTTTGGAAGTGT
>NC_051417.1:33647486-33647626 GCF_015228065.2 Penaeus monodon | reverse complement strand
TTCATTGGTCGAAAGTTAACAATTTCGTATATCTTTCAGTTTCTGCTCGATTTCTTTTGTCTCTTGGGGGATAATTTACGAAAAAAAGGGTGTGGATGAAAATAAACATCTCCACAGTGCAAGAGAGAGTATTGCGAAAG
>NC_051417.1:33647106-33647347 GCF_015228065.2 Penaeus monodon | reverse complement strand
TTCTTAATTTCTTTATTCACTCTCTTCTACTTGCGTCGTAGTGAAAACGGTGGCTCATTTCCGAGTCCCTGCTTCTCTACTTCCCCGCTTGCCTGCTTCTGCTCGGTGCCTGCTGCCTGCCCCTTGTGCAAAGTGTGACGTCAAGACCGATCAATTATGGCCATCCTCAGCCTCCCCGCAGAGTTGGCTGCTCCGCGTGCCATGTGGCGGCCAAGGGGTTATGTGCTGGGAGAAGGAATTG
>NC_051417.1:33645233-33645377 GCF_015228065.2 Penaeus monodon | reverse complement strand
TACCTACACCAAAGTGTCACAGTGCCTGTGATAACTAAGAAAACGAGCATCAGCACAGGCACCGTGGATGCCACAGCCTACCGTGTGGGCATCATGGTGTCTTGGCGTCGGGGCCTAGTAGTCGAGTGTAATACCTAGGTTCAG
>NC_051417.1:33644904-33645000 GCF_015228065.2 Penaeus monodon | reverse complement strand
GAGGAACCGGGATCACTCGCGTATCGGCCTCTATACGAGTAGCCACTTTGAATTATGACTCTACATGACCACTCGTGACTAATGGATGACACAATG
>NC_051417.1:33644566-33644859 GCF_015228065.2 Penaeus monodon | reverse complement strand
GCACGCACGCACCCATGTCGCTTCAAGGGAACGCAGATCTTCCCTCTTTCATGATACAGCGACAAGCAACATAACTTCGAGTGGTATGTACACGCCAGGCATTGTTCCTGTACAGAAATGCATTACCTACGCTGCACATTGCATTACTTTGCAGCTTCCCTCTTGTGTCTCTTGCACTCGCATATTGCCCCAGATCAATTCCATTTTTCCCGTTCGCTCTACATACTTCAATGTTTCATATCCCTTGCAATTGCAGCCCAGATTCTACCGGGTATATGAATGTATGAATGTAC
>NC_051417.1:33643661-33643736 GCF_015228065.2 Penaeus monodon | reverse complement strand
GATGAAAACATACCTGGGTGTATATTTGTGCCCAACTACTTCTATAAACATAAATGTACCCATGAATTCTTTCTG
>NC_051417.1:33641090-33643629 GCF_015228065.2 Penaeus monodon | reverse complement strand
GTGAGAACTTACGTAAACATGTACGTTTCCGTGGCTCTGTACACCTCCAAAACACACAGAACCAGGTGCACACGACCACGAGACACGCAAATACATACCCACACATAGAGTATTTACACACGCAATTTAGATTGAGATGATTTTACGCGAAATTTTAGAAAAGCTACCTGTTTCTGGCCTCAGCTTGGCTCTCCCCTTGGCCCCAAAGGTATCGTCTGCTTCCCTTCCTCTCCGTTTCCTGCTTCCCTTCCTCTCCGTTTCCTGCTTCCCTTCCTCTCCGTTTCCTGCTTCCCTTCCTCTCCGTTTCCCGGTTTCCCTTCCTCTCCGTTTCCTGCTTCCCTTCCTCTCCGTTTCCTGCTTCCCTGCCTCTCCGTTTCCTGCTTCCCTTCTCTCCGTTTCCTGCTTCCTTCCTCTCCGTTTCCTGCTTCCCTTCCTCTCCGTTTCCTGCTTCCCTTCCTCTCCGTTTCCTGCTTCCCTTCCTCTCCGTTTCCTGCTTCCCTTCCTCTCCGTTTCCTGCTTCCCTGCCTCTCCGTTTCCTGCTTCCCTTCCTCTCCGTTTCCCTGCTTCCCTTCCTCTCCGTTTCCTGCTTCCCTTCCTCTCCGTTTCCTGCTTCCCTGCCTCTCCGTTTCCTGCTTCCCTGGCTCTCCGTTTCCTGCTTCCCTTCCTCTCCGTTTCCTGCTTCCCTTCCTCTCCGTTTCCTGCTTCCCTTCCTCTCCGTTTCCTGCTTCCCTTCCTCTCCGTTTCCTGCTTCCCTTCCTCTCCGTTTCCTGCTTCCCTTCCTCTCCGTTTCCTGCTTCCCTTCCTCTCCGTTTCCTGCTTCCCTTCCTCTCCGTTTCCTGCTTCCCTTCCTCTCCGTTTCCTGCTTCCCTTCCTCTCCGTTTCCTGCTTCCCTTCCTCTCCGTTTCCTGCTTCCCTTCCTCTCCGTTTCCTGCTTCCCTTCCTCTCCGTTTCCTGCTTCCCTTCCTCTCCGTTTCCTGCTTCCCTTCCTCTCCGTTTCCTGCTTCCCTTCCTCTCCGTTTCCTGCTTCCCTTCCTCTCCGTTTCCTGCTTCCCTTCCTCTCCGTTTCCTGCTTCCCTTCCTCTCCGTTTCCTGCTTCCCTTCCTCTCCGTTTCCTGCTTCCCTGGCTCTCCGTTTCCTGCTTCCCTTCCTCTCCGTTTCCTGCTTCCCTTCCTCTCCGTTTCCTGCTTCCCTTCCTCTCCGTTTCCTGCTTCCCTTCCTCTCCGTTTCCTGCTTCCCTGGCTCTCCGTTTCCTGCTTCCCTGCCTCTCCGTTTCCTGCTTCCCTTCCTCTCCGTTTCCTGCTTCCCTGCCTCTCCGTTTCCTGCTTCCCTGGCTCTCCGTTTCCTGCTTCCCTGGCTCTCCGTTTCCTGCTTCCCTGCCTCTCCGTTTCCTGCTTCCCTTCCTCTCCGTTTCCTGCTTCCCTGCCTCTCCGTTTCCTGCTTCCCTGGCTCTCCGTTTCCGCTTCCCTGCTTCCCTTCCTCTCCGTTTCCTGCTTCCCTGCCTCTCCGTTTCCTGCTTCCCTGGCTCTCCGTTTCCTGCTTCCCTGCTTCCCTGCCTCTCCGTTTCCTGCTTCCCTGGCTCTCCGTTTCCTGCTTCCCTTCCTCTCCGTTTCCTGCTTCCCTGGCTCTCCGTTTCCTGCTTCCCTTCCTCTGCGTTTCCTGCTTCCCTTCCTCTCCGTTTCCTGCTTCCCTTCCTCTCCGTTTCCTGCTTCCCTGGCTCTCCTTTTCCTGCTTCCCTTCCTCTCCGTTTCCTGCTTCCCTGCCTCTCCGTTTCCTGCTTCCCTTCCTCTCCGTTTCCTGCTTCCCTTGCTCTCCTTTTCCTGCTTCCCTTCCTCTCCTTTTCCTGCTTCCCTTCCTCTCCTTTTCCTGCTTCCCTTCCTCTCCGTTTCCTGCTTCCCTTGCTCTCCTTTTCCTGCTTCCCTTCCTCTCCGTTTCCTGCTTCCCTTGCTCTCCTTTTCCTGCTTCCCTTCCTCTCCGTTTCCTGCTTCCCTTCCTCTCCTTTTCCTGCTTCCCTTCCTCTCCGTTTCCTGCTTCCCTTCCTCTCCGTTTCCTGCTTCCCTTCCTCTCCGTTTCCTGCTTCCCTGGCTCTCCGTTTCCTGCTTCCCTTCCTCTCCGTTTCCTGCTTCCCAGGCTCTCCGTTTCCTGCTTCCCTTCCTCTCCGTTTCCTGCTTCCCTTCCTCTCCGTTTCCCTGCTTCCCTTCCTCTCCGTTTCCTGCTTCCCAGGCTCTCCGTTTCCTGCTTCCCTTCCTCTCCGTTTCCTGCTTCCCTGGCTCTACGTTTTCCTGCTTCCCTGGCTCTCTGTTTTTCTGCTTCCCTGTTTCCCTGGCTCTCCGTTTTCCTGCTTCCCAGGCTCTCCGTTTTCCTACGTCCCTACTTCCTTGCTTCTCTGTCCTCCGTTTCCCTTGCCCCTTGAATCATACAGGAAAAAGACATTATGCTGATTGACTGGGCGTTCGTTAGTGTCCATGTTAAGAATACATATCATGAATCCATGTTTTGATATGGCGTAATGTCTAACATTTAGGTAAGTGAAGAAAGCAGA
>NC_051417.1:33640886-33641010 GCF_015228065.2 Penaeus monodon | reverse complement strand
ATCATATTGGTCTAAAGAAAAGAGTAGAATAATCGTAAATTTACAGTTGAGGTGGGTTACGAGTGTACAAAGGTTTGGGAACCTGTGTTTGTGTCCGTGTAAATTGTAAGTGTATGGTGTAGGG
>NC_051417.1:33640461-33640701 GCF_015228065.2 Penaeus monodon | reverse complement strand
TGGCGATGACACAGCAGGTACGCCATTTCAGACGCCCTTCCTCCGCCCATCATCCTCTGTGCTTGCTTCCCTTGGACAAAATCTCCCCAACGAAATAAATCCACATCACGCCCGTTTCTCGTTAATGGGCCCGTTGCCGTGTCTCCCGCAGAGAAAGGCGGCCAAGCGATTTCCCTTGCTTCGTTTCACTTGGTTTTTGATATTTCCTTTTCGCTTATGGTTGTAATTTTTGTAATTAGG
>NC_051417.1:33640251-33640415 GCF_015228065.2 Penaeus monodon | reverse complement strand
CTCTTATGCACGTATGTACAGGTACGTTCACATGCACGCACGCAAATGCACAAGCTATGTGTGGGGGTGAAAATGCATATGGATACGTGCATATTTTGTGAGTGTATTAGAATTTCCTTTCACACATGGATATATGCGCGTTAACACAAACACACACACATAAA
>NC_051417.1:33639728-33639821 GCF_015228065.2 Penaeus monodon | reverse complement strand
TATGCGGGCAGCAGCTGTGTGTGTGAAGTGTGATTTTTATCTGTATGAATACTCGTGTATGCGTGGATGTGAATTATACACAGACAAGAATGC
>NC_051417.1:33638994-33639160 GCF_015228065.2 Penaeus monodon | reverse complement strand
CAGAAAATGCGATTATGTATGCGCTATGATACCACGCCATACCACACCACACGCCCATAACAGCATTCCTGCAATTGCACACTGTTGCAGATGGTTTCCCTGCAAATTACCCGCTCGTCCCCGCTGACATCAACATCAACGTGTCCTTAATATCATAGTCAAGAAG
>NC_051417.1:33638517-33638957 GCF_015228065.2 Penaeus monodon | reverse complement strand
CTTGCGTCGCCTACTCGCAATAATCGCTTCCGGGTGAAAGTGTGGGCCCGGGAGAAAGCTTTTTTTTACCATTCTGGATTAGTTTAAGGGACTTTGATATTCAATCTAATTATATTTTCGTTTGCTATTTCCGAGTCAATGGATGCCTTTTTCCATTGCGAAACTGTGCATGACATTGCGAAACTGTGCATGACATTGCGAAACTATGCATGACATTGCGAAACTGTGCATGACATTGCGAAACTGTGCATGACATTGCGAAACTGTGCATGACATTGCGAAACTATGCATGACATTGCGAAACTGTGCATGACATTGCGAAACTGTGCATGACATTGCGAAACTGTGCATGACATTGCGAAACTGTGCATAACATTGCGAAACTGTGCATGACATTGCGAAACTGTGCATGACATTGCGAAACTGTGCATGACATAGCT
>NC_051417.1:33637626-33637799 GCF_015228065.2 Penaeus monodon | reverse complement strand
TTCCCATCTTGTTCCGGGAAAAACAAGAAGGATAAGTTACAAGTACCAATGAACTTGGCTTTCAGACTGAAAAGAAAAAAATGTCAAGCTCTTAAATTACTTTTGGGAAGGTCACTTAATTCTTTCTTCCTGTGTTAATGCTCTTATGTTTCAGTTCTAAGAAACAGTCAAGT
>NC_051417.1:33636596-33636729 GCF_015228065.2 Penaeus monodon | reverse complement strand
GATAGGTCAGAGCAAGGGTGAAACTATAGTGTTGCATGCGACGTGTGAGAGACTTTGAAATATTACTCGCACGAGAATTTGTGGAGACGATAGTGCTCATGGCGAAGAAATGCCTGGATCTTGATCAGCCATG
>NC_051417.1:33635773-33636043 GCF_015228065.2 Penaeus monodon | reverse complement strand
CGTATTGCGATGCACTCTATGCGGATTTCCTCACAGCAAAGTATCCTGTGAATGATCTTGCAGCATGTACAAGATACACGATATGTAACAACAACCACGGGGTTAGTGTAGCGTAATGTGATCACTACGTCCGCGAAAACAACATGGCCGGCTAGCATTACGTGTGGGGATAGCACCGTAATGGCAGCATATCACAAAACCACATGACGGCATCATGACAGCTCAGGCGCGGTGTGACAGCCACTCAGGCCCTGAGGCAACAGGACACTA
>NC_051417.1:33634859-33635165 GCF_015228065.2 Penaeus monodon | reverse complement strand
TATTCTTTACCCTCACTTTCCTTCTCTGCCAAATCGTCTTCCCTCAGTGCCTTCCCCCGCTCGCTATTTCCTCTTCCTTTCCTCTCTAATATTTCCCCCTTCCTTCCCTCTCTGTATTGCGTTGCCCTGTGACATCATGACCTCCTTTCCACCACCACTCGTGACCCTCGACTGCCACTGAAGCTAAATCTAGGATGGCCTAAATCTCAGCTAAACCAAACTTAACCTGGAGGCAGTATAGCTCAGTGGGCAGAGCGCTTGACTTCGCAATAGCAAGGTCCAGGGTTCGCGCCCGGTCGACCCTCT
>NC_051417.1:33634716-33634780 GCF_015228065.2 Penaeus monodon | reverse complement strand
CCACCCTACAGCATTTAGGAACACGTCATTAAACTTTTCGATTTGGGACCAACTTTGACTTTGA
>NC_051417.1:33634550-33634685 GCF_015228065.2 Penaeus monodon | reverse complement strand
GATTGGACTAAGCCTAAATCTTATCAGAAGTAAACCTCAAGGTCCGAATTCAACTGGAAGATACCTTGATTTAGAAATCTAATCTAAATCTAGATTAGCGATAACCTAACTCAATCTTATTCAAAAATACAAAAA
>NC_051417.1:33633973-33634490 GCF_015228065.2 Penaeus monodon | reverse complement strand
ACTGCTGATTTCGTCATACCTGGTCACCAGCGCCACCTAGAGACCGAAATCCAAACTATTTTCCCGAATATAAACCAACCACAACGAAGGTTAACTGCCCCGTGACCAACCACAGACGGTGTTATATTTACCAAACATTTATTAGGACAATTTCTATTACCACCCACTGTATTAAAACAGTTTTCTTAGAGAATTACTGGATACCCACCCACCGATTATACACGATATCATTTTCAACATTCTGACAGCATGACGTGAAAATTCTAACAGCGTGACGTGAATGCAATGACGTGAAAACTTAGTATATCCTGATGTTTTTAAAACAAGAACAGGACAGTAATTACCAAGGAGGCAAATAGCATGTGATATGTAATGTTAGAGCGTCCATGGGCATTAGACTGTCCTTGCTATTAATATCGTTAACTTTCGTAAAGCTGGAATTTCGAGAGACGTCAATGCAATGAGTGAAACGCTTTAAAAGACGAAGTTAATGGTTATATTTAGAACTTGTAGAAAG
>NC_051417.1:33633760-33633876 GCF_015228065.2 Penaeus monodon | reverse complement strand
ATTTTGTTTCTGCTTCTGTGATATCAGGGGTATGGTATCGAGAATCTCACAAAATAGCCATCACTAGTTGGTTAATGGTACAGGGTACTTCTTTGAGGGAAAAGCATTGAGGTATG
>NC_051417.1:33632481-33632824 GCF_015228065.2 Penaeus monodon | reverse complement strand
CCCCAAATTTTACCTAACCGACCCTGAGCCGATGCCTTTATATGCATAGCGACGTCCCTCCCTAAATAGCATATAGAGACAGGAGAGAGAAAATTAACGTTAATTTCCATCCTAATGTTAAACGGTTCTGTTCCCTTTTTTTGTCATGAGATTTGATCATGGTAAATTGTCTTGTTAAGTTGTATTAACATTGTTAACCTCGCTAGCGTAAATCTCAAAATAAAGCTTATGGTTATCCAATATATTGTCAGCAGCAAACAGAATGTCAAAATCACGATCATTAAGAAGAATGTACACGCTTGCTTGCATTAGATACGCCAAACTTGCTTGCATTAACTTTTAT
>NC_051417.1:33631156-33631435 GCF_015228065.2 Penaeus monodon | reverse complement strand
TTGAATCTCTACAAATGTCAAAATCTCTCCACGGCTAAAATATACCCCTCTGTCAAAACCTCAATCACTGTCAACATCCTAATATACACCAAACCTTTTTTTTTATCGAAAAAAAACGAATGTTTGTAACACGAAAAACTTCCAGCGGTGACGAGGGATGAAACGAAACTGAAAAGTCCGTCTAATTATTGATACCTGTTAGAATTGATGCTCGTGGCGGATGTCACCTGGGGGGGGGGGCGGAGACAGGGTAATTATGTAGATAAAAAGGCAGTTCTT
>NC_051417.1:33629952-33630803 GCF_015228065.2 Penaeus monodon | reverse complement strand
AGGTACCATGCACGTCTGGTGATCGAAAGGGTGAGGGTTCGAATCCTGCCCATTGGTCGATGTTGAGAAGAGAATCGACTCTTATGAATGACACTTACCCCTTTTCTTATCCTCTATGATATTTTAGAATGCTGTTGTTTTTTATACAGTACATAAAGCAATCACTAATAGAAACTAAACACTCTAGCCTTTCGAAAACAAACGTAAACACCGCAAATACGCCATATATTTTGTAGATGTACGCCTATCATCATCAAGTTACGTAAAGTTCATTTTTGCTGAACAGACGTGACATGTTCGTAAAGGAAGATGCATCCTAAGCCGCGGGAAGATGCGGTAGGGTTGGCGGCCAGGTCCTCTCCTTGCTATAAACTATATGAGACGACTTCCTTTCAGTCATTTCCTCAAGTGAGCTATAGACTTCATGTAGAACAAACTGTAATTAAAATGACGAACAAGACTGGTATTATCGTGTGTTTTCTTGTTCTTTTTATTTTTGGTTTACGTTCAGGTCTTGTTCATTTCGCTTCTGTGGAATCATTTAATGGCGAAAGAGATTTGCTAACATTGCAAAGGATGCATTGCAAGAGGTGAAAGGATGGCAATGGCTGTGGAACAGGAACGTTGCTCAAGATTATGGATAAGGAAAGTGGAAGAAGACACTACGCGATTGAGAAATAAGGTAATGGGGACAAAAACAGTGGATCAAGATAACGGGTCAATACACTCGATCAGGATGCCGTGAAATAACACATGGCAGCAGAACAAGACAGTGCTGTGGTCAAGGCAACACAGACGTGTATACCTCTCCCATAGACACCCCCCTCCAGAAAAAAAAGTTTAATCATTAA
>NC_051417.1:33629457-33629918 GCF_015228065.2 Penaeus monodon | reverse complement strand
AATCTAACTCGACTGACAATCAGGGCAGAGAAAAAATTCGCTGACTCAGAAACCTGTGGAGGAGAGTTCAAATGTAGCACATCTTTTTCATACAGTGTGTGTGTGTGTGAGGGATGAATTTAAAGAATATTGAGAAAAAAGAATACCAAATAAAATAGAAAGAAAGTAACCAATAATTAAGATAAAGAATAATCGATAAACAAAAAAATAATTAATAATAAAAAAAATATATATCAGTAACTACAGTTCATTCACATAAATTGTAGAAAAACTCCTGTCATTCTATCAGAGTCTTCTTTGTTGGCTGAGGATTTTTTTTCTTCTTTAAATAAGCAACCGGATTAATATGCACTAGAGTAATGAAGAAATTGAAACGAAGACATTCGCACAATGATGAAGCTGTTACATTCCTCCGAGGGTTGTAGGCAAAATCTGTCAAAAAAATCGTTCCAGGAAGCAAT
>NC_051417.1:33629267-33629335 GCF_015228065.2 Penaeus monodon | reverse complement strand
ATCTGTACAATATCAGTACAATAACAGACCAAAGCTAAATCGATAATCATCAAAACACACGGGTCAAA
>NC_051417.1:33628520-33628865 GCF_015228065.2 Penaeus monodon | reverse complement strand
TGCTCTAAATGAACCCCAATTCAGCGCCTACCATAAGGAAACTACTTGCCAAGGACGGTGAAATCCCTATAGTAAAGTCAGACTCCATCTCTCATCAAGCGTGCTTCGAATCCCTTCTGTAACATGTCAGTTAGATAACCCTTATCATAGTGTTTCCCTGTTACGAAGCTTCCTTGTTGTTTACCATAGGAGGATTCATGAAGCTTCGTTCTCGGTTCCACGTCTCTGTACGTGATTGTACCTCGCAGAAGCAGTGACTCCCATACTCTACGAGACACGGGTCGACACACAGCAATGAGGATGTGTTTCCCTTGACGACAAATAAGCTTGCAACGCGCTGTTATC
>NC_051417.1:33628225-33628319 GCF_015228065.2 Penaeus monodon | reverse complement strand
ATCCATGTACAAATATGTATCAATCTGTTCATTAACCTGTCATACTGTTGGAAAGGTAGCTCATTAGACGAGGGCGCTGTTGTCAAAATTAATG
>NC_051417.1:33627444-33627821 GCF_015228065.2 Penaeus monodon | reverse complement strand
CAGCATCCTGGGAGATATCACAACACATGCTGACAACACTAACAGTACCCCGGGATTTCCCGTAAACACAAACCGACAGCTTTAACAACATCCTTGGGGTTATTATAACATAAACATCTAACAGTAATTTTGGCACTGCAAAACATTGTCTTACCAATGTTTAATGTGTATTCTTTCTGCATTTGCCATTACACGAACCTGACTACATTAGCAACATCCGGGAGTTAGAAATGTCTAGGAATGTAACAACATACAAGAAGAATTTAACGACATCCGGGAATTTACCATAAAAAAATTAACAACATCCGGGAAATTAACATAAAGATTTAACAACATCCGAGAATTTAACATAAAGATTTAACAACATCCGAGAATTT
>NC_051417.1:33627275-33627401 GCF_015228065.2 Penaeus monodon | reverse complement strand
TCCGGGAATTTAACACCATCCAAGGACTCAGTTCCTGGATTCATCAGCTTCCGGAAAATTACCATAACACAAACTGACGACATTAAAAGCACCTTGGAGATTGCATAACAGTCTGACAAATATATT
>NC_051417.1:33626536-33627036 GCF_015228065.2 Penaeus monodon | reverse complement strand
ACACAAAAAATGGTGTTGTGCAGCTTGCAGAGACGCGGTTTGCTGGAAAAGCTTTCGTACATGGCGACGATTCAGCTAAATCTTTCTTCTTGTTGATAGTTACGTAAACTAGAGATAAAAGTGTTTATTTACGTCCTCTGTAAACAAAGTAAACTAGGGATAAACTGTTTATTTACACGATTTTTTTTTCTTGTATCAAGACTGATATATTGTATCTGTGATATATGTTGTATATGATATATCATTTGCCTATACTCTTTTCCATGCGATGTTGTTAACATTAACGTCATGTATTGTATAATTATCCAAACTTATGCGATTGTTATCTACTCTGCAACCCAGGAAAGATACAAAATGTGGTATACATCAGTGTTATTCATTTTTTCTGATATTCTGGTGGCTTTCGTCCCCTTGTGGTGATTTGATGAGAGCTTTCAACTTTATTCCATTTCATATTTTTTTCTTCTTCTGAAATCTAACGTTATTAACATGGTCGCCTG
>NC_051417.1:33626109-33626332 GCF_015228065.2 Penaeus monodon | reverse complement strand
AAAGAGCCATAATTGTAAATACTGATCATGGCTCTATTTTTTTTTTTTACAGTATCGCGTACATATGTTTCTATATCTCTATGTATTCATAAATCATCGCACAGTATATACTGAAGAATGTGATAATTGTTATTGTTTATCATTGTAATGAATAGTAATTAACATAGTAAATGATATTTAACGAAATGGACAGAATTCTGAACCATTTGAATGATATATAGTA
>NC_051417.1:33625581-33625685 GCF_015228065.2 Penaeus monodon | reverse complement strand
ATCTCAAACAAAAGAAGCCACGCGATTCCATAAGACAGACACGGGCTAGGAATCCAGGGCAAAGGAACCGGACTGTAGTTTCCAGGAATCGTGATGCGTTTAAC
>NC_051417.1:33624933-33625013 GCF_015228065.2 Penaeus monodon | reverse complement strand
GAGGATATAACCACCCTGGCGCTATGACACTCACGTACCTTTCTCCTGCCCGGCCGGATCATTCTTCAATTTCCTCTCTT
>NC_051417.1:33624522-33624640 GCF_015228065.2 Penaeus monodon | reverse complement strand
TCGCCAGTTCATCCCCAGCACCCAATCCCGTTTCATCCTCTCTCCTCCGTCGCCGCCTCTTGCTGCCTCGTCCACCGCGCCCTTGTGCCCAGGACGACGGGTCTTGCGTGTGGGAGTC
>NC_051417.1:33622346-33623577 GCF_015228065.2 Penaeus monodon | reverse complement strand
AATGCAAATATGCATATGAACACACACATGTACTCACTCCTCGTCCTGCCCCCCACAAACCCCCTACTAAGCCCCCTTCCTTTCTCCCTCCCTCTTTCCTCCCTCATCCCCTGATCCCTTCCCCAATCTTCCTCCCTCACCCCCTTTCCCTCTCTCCCCCTCCTTCCCCACCACACCCTTTTAAACTCCCTCTCTCCCTTTCCCAATTTTCAATTCCCCCTTCCTTCTCTGCACTCCCTCCTTTTATCACCCTGTCTTGCATTTTCCTTTATCTCAATGCTTTTACCTTCTCCCCCACTCTTTGAAGTCTTCCCCCTCCCTCCCCCTCCCTCCCCCTACCTTCCTACATGCTCTCCCCTAAGTCTTCCCCTCCCTCCCCCTACCTTCCTACATGCTCTCCCCTAAGTCATCCCCTCCATCCCCCTCCCTCCCCCTCCCTCCCTTCCCACATACCCTCTGCCTACCCGTTGAGTTTCCTTCTTCCCTTCCTTTTCGGTGCCCTCCCTCCCTAAACATACCCCTCCAAACTCCCTCCTTCCCTCACCCCTCTCGCCGTTTCCCCACCTCTTCCCCCTACCTCCTAACTACCCCCTTCACCCCTACCCACAACTTTCCCCCGTCCTCTTCCTCCTCTTCCCCATTCCACTTCCTCATCTACTTCCCCCTCCCACCTCCACCCTTCCCCTCCCTTTCCCCACCCCCATCCCTCTAACCCTCTCCTCCATCCTTTCTCCCGTCCTCCCCAAACCACCAACTTTCCCCCACCTCCACCCCTATATTTCAAAGTTCTCCTCGTCTTCCCCCACACCCCACCCTTCCCCCACTCCCCTCCCCACCTCCCCCATCCCCTTCCCCTTCCCCCATCCCTCCAACCCTCTCCCCATTCCCCCGTTCCCCCTCTTTCTCCCCCACCTCTCCCACTTCCCCTCCCCCCTCCCTCCTTCCCCTTCCCCCCCCTTCCTCCTGGCCACGTGGAGATACAGGCAGCCCCAGTAAAGGCCAAAGGACCGGCGTGGCAAGTTCATTTTAAAGGGACATCAGGCTTAACGCTTCCTTCACGCTGGCCGTTGGCTGGCTGGCTGCGAGACCTTCCCCTCCCCTCTTCTCCTTCTCTTTCGCTCTTCGTTCTGTGTGGGATTTTTGATTTGCTTTCTCTTTTTTTCTCTTTTTTTCGTTTTTTGTTTTAAAAAACGTTTTTTTTTTTTGTTTCAAATTTTTTTTTGAGCGTCTC
>NC_051417.1:33622105-33622318 GCF_015228065.2 Penaeus monodon | reverse complement strand
TGATGTTTGTCTTTCTCTTATTTTTTTTTCTCTTTGAGTTTCTCTTTCTTTCGTACTTTTTTTTTATTCTCTACTCTCTTTCTTTTTATTTCTCTCTTTCTCTTTCTCTTTCCTCCTCTTTTTCTCTTTGAGCGATTTTCGCTTTCCCTCTCTTTGTCCCTCAGCGACTTTCTCTTTTTATTTCTCTCTCTCCTTACTATTTCAACGAAACCC
>NC_051417.1:33621740-33621940 GCF_015228065.2 Penaeus monodon | reverse complement strand
CTTGGACAGTTTTCCCTCTTTTTTAAATTTAGTGATTTCGCCGACAGGGTTTTCTATTCGTAATTTTTGAAAGCAAAAAACAACACTTTCAAAAGTTTTTTATATATCGTTGTGGTTTATCCTAAGGGGGGTGGAAGCATTTTCTTTTCAGGATAAATTCCCTCCCCTGCCTTTTTTAAATCCTAACTGCTCCTTTTGAA
>NC_051417.1:33619708-33620152 GCF_015228065.2 Penaeus monodon | reverse complement strand
CCTTTTTTATTTTTTTTCGTTTTTTTTTTCCCCTTTTTAATTTCCTTTCCTCCCTCCCTTTTTTTCTTCATTTTTTTCAGACGCTCGTGTGAAAAGCATTTCGTCTCCGCTTCAGCCGGCGGCAATAAAGCCCTGACGCCGCGCCGGCAGGTCGGCCAAAACCCCCTGATGTTGGCGAAAGAATTCCAAAGTCATGCATGAACCAAGATACTCCCCGCCCTCCTCCCCCCATAACGTGCTCGAAGCCGCGTCTTTTATATGCAAATGTGACAGACGGGACGGCTACCTGTCGTCTCGAGGCTCTGTTATTCTGGCGCGGCACCTGCGGGGGGCTGATAACGTCTTGGCCGCGAACACTACCTGGCGGAGACATGTTACTTGCGCTGCGCCGACGCCCGTGGGGGGTAGGGGGGGTAGGGGGCGAAGGCTGGGTCGTTTGGGTAG
>NC_051417.1:33619343-33619460 GCF_015228065.2 Penaeus monodon | reverse complement strand
ACATCCGTTCCGCAAGTCCCTCTCGTCGCCAGCGCTTCGAGGCGGAGCACAGAACGGAATAAGGGAAAGTGCTGCTGGCATTCGTCAAGCAGAAAAGAACGAACTGGCAACTCCTTT
>NC_051417.1:33618618-33618980 GCF_015228065.2 Penaeus monodon | reverse complement strand
ACTGTCCTGAGAGAATCCTGTGCAACAAGATGACGCAACGTAGGACAGGGGAAGGACGTAGGGGGAGAAAAGAGACAGGGGAAGGACGGAGGGGGAGAGGAGAGATAGGGGAAGGAAGGAGGGAGAGGGAGAGAGGAAGGAAGGAGGGAGAGGGAGAGAGATAGGGGAAGGAAGGAGGGAGAGGGAGAGGGACAGGGGAAGGAAGGAGGGAGAGGGAGAGAGACAGGGGGAGGAAGGAGGGAGAGAGATAGGGGCAGGATGGGTAGAGGGTGAGGGGCACGGGATAAGCCATCGCAGGGGCTTTCAAACGAAGGGTCATGGACGGTTCTCAGGGGGATGCAAGGGCCATCTAGACTAGTATT
>NC_051417.1:33618480-33618595 GCF_015228065.2 Penaeus monodon | reverse complement strand
ATCTGTATATATATGTATATGGTAAATGGAAAACACCCAAAGAAGATATAAAAAAATGTATGTAAATAAGGATAAGAAAGAAAAAAAAAAAAACCGCATACATACGCACAAACAA
>NC_051417.1:33617549-33618229 GCF_015228065.2 Penaeus monodon | reverse complement strand
GAGGTTAGAGTGCTAGGTATGACGATAGAGTGCCAAGTATGAGGAAAAGGGCCAGGTATGAGAACTGAGTGATAGGTGTAAAAGCTAGTAATGAGGATAGAGTCGTAGGTATGAGGACAGAGTGCCAGATATATGGATACTCTGGCAGATATGACAGTGCCAGTTTCGAGGACAAAGTTGCGTGTATGAGGACAGAGTATCAGGAATGAGGACAGAGTATCAGGAAGGAGGACAGAGTACCAGGAATGAGGACAGAGTACCAGGAATGAGGACAGAGTACCAGGCATTAGGATAGAGTGCCAGGTATGAGGATAAGGTATCAAATATGAGGAAAGAAGTCCAGGTATAAAGTTAAGGTGCCAAGCATGAGGCCAAAGCACCAGCCATGAGGTTAGTGTGCCAGGTATGAGACCCAAGCATGAGGATAAGGTGCCACATACGAGGAGAGAGTGCCAGACGTGAAAGTGCCAAATATGGGGATGAAGGTACGTCGATAACAGCGACGGCACGAACGAAAATAAGGGAAAAATGAGAGAGAAAAGGGAAGACAGCGATTTACGATGAGGATTAAGAGAGAGAGGGCGAGGGATAGTGAGGGGAAAGCAGGAGGAAAAAAATATGAGAGGAGGATGAGGGGCGAGAGATGGATCTGATCCCCACCTCCTCTTTTATTTTAAAGG
>NC_051417.1:33615925-33617471 GCF_015228065.2 Penaeus monodon | reverse complement strand
CGCTTGAGGTTGTGAGGGATGGGGGAGGGGATTTTTTCCTGCGCGAGGGACCTTTGGGGTAAAAGTGTGAGGGAGATCGGGTTGTGAGGGAGATGAGGTTGTGAAGAACGTGAGGTTTCGAGGAAGTTTCGAGGAATCTGAGGAATTTGAGGAAGTTTCGAGGAATTTGATGAATTTGAGGAAGTTTCGAGGAATTTGAGGAAGTTTCGAGGAATTTGAGGAATTTGAGGAAGTGTCGAGGAATCTGATGATTTTGAGGAAGTTTCGAGGGATTTGAAGAAGTTCTGAGGAAGTTTCGTGGAATTTGAGGAAGTTTCGTGGAATTTGAGGAAGTTTCGTGGAATTTGAGGAAGTTTCGTGGAATTTGAGGAAAGTTTCGTGGAATTTGAGGAAGTTTCGGGGAATTTGAGGAAGTTTCGGGGAATTTGAGGAAGTTTCGGGGAATTTGAGGAAGTTTCGGAGAATTTGAGGAAGTTTCGAGGGATTTGAGGAAGTTTCGGGGAATTTGAGGAAGTTTCGGGGAATTTGAGGAAGTTTCGAGGGATTTGAGGAAGTTTCGGGGAATTTGAGGAAGTTTCGGGGAATTTGAGGAAGTTTCGTGGAATTTGAGGAAGTTTCGGGGAATTTGAGGAGGTTTCGGGGAATTTGAGGAAGTTTCGAGGGATTTGAAGAAGTTGAGGAATGAGGAAGTTTCGGGGAATTTGAGGAAGTTTCGTGGAATTTGAGGAAGTTTCGGGGAATTTGAGGAAGTTTCGGGGAATTTGAGGAAGTTTCGTGGAATTTGAGGAAGTTTCGTGGAATTTGAGGAAGTTTCGGGAATTTGAGGAAGTTTCGAGGAATTTGAGGAAGTTTCGAGGGATTTGAGGAAGTTTCGTGGAATTTGAGGAAGTTTCGGGGAATTTGAGGAAGTTTCGAGGGATTTGAGGAAGTTTCGTGGAATTTGAGGAAGTTTCGGGGAATTTGAGGAAGTTTCGGGGAATTTGAGGAAGTTTCGTGGAATTTGAGGAAGTTTCGGGGAATTTGAGGAAGTTTCGGGGAATTTGAGGAAGTTTCGGGGAATTTGAGGAAGTTTCGAGGGAATTTGAAGAAGTTTCTGAGGAAGTTTCGGGGAATTTGAGGAAGTTTCGGGGAATTTGAGGAAGTTTCGGGGAATTTGAGGAAGTTTCGAGGGATTTGAGGAAGTTTCGGGGAATTTGAGGAAGTTTCGGGGAATTTGAGGAAGTTTCGGGGAATTTGAGGAAGTTTCGGGGAATCGAGGGAATTTGAGGAAGTTTCGTGGAATTTGAGGAAGTTTCGGGGAATTTGAGGAAGTTTCGAGGGATTTGAAGAAGTTCTGAGGAAGTTTCGGGGAATTTGAGGAAGTTTCGGGGAATTTGAGGAAGTTTCGAGGAATTTGAGGAAGTTTCGGGGAATTTGAGGAAGTTTCGGGGAATTTGAGGAAGTTTCAAGATACACGATGTGAAAAAACCCCACCAACATGAGGACGTGACCATGATGAGTCTTGCTCTGAAATCACGAAAGATCATACTATGAGTTGCGAGAGAAG
>NC_051417.1:33614537-33614946 GCF_015228065.2 Penaeus monodon | reverse complement strand
GGCTAAGGTAAAGCTACTCAAGTGTGACCTAATAAAGGCGAGGTACCCACCCAGATGCCTGGCGAGAGGTGCAGCGCAGATGATGTTGTCTGGATGTGCCGCGAGGAGATCCGGGCCAGCAGGAGAGGTCTCGGGGTGATGTGCCGTCGAGGTGTTGTCACGGTGATTAGGGGATCATACCTTGATGATGTGATGTCATGATGTTGTCAGGCTGAACGCACGTATCTCGGGCGGTTACTGAGATGCTGTCAGGGTAATGGCAAACCTTGTCAGGGTTTGTGGTTTACCAGGGAATTTTAGGGGTTGGTGTGGGGTAAGGATGTTGTCAGGGTTGGACTGTCGTTGTTGTCAGGGTGTGGCGTGACAGCAGATCTTTCAGGGGATGTACTGTCGACGTGTTGTCAAAGCG
>NC_051417.1:33613355-33613637 GCF_015228065.2 Penaeus monodon | reverse complement strand
GATAATTGAAGAAATCTGCAAACTTTCCTCGTGTGTAAAAAAAACCCCTCCTTTTTTAATACATAAAAATCCAGAAAGCACAATACGTGATTTTAGAGAGACGCTTTGTTACAGACCACTCAAAAAAGTAAGCATAAAACAGACATAAGCAGACGAAATTAAACCCTAAAGTCCGTTCTTTAATTATGCTATACATTTCTATCTCACTTTATCCGAAAAACAAGGTAGAATTTTTCACACAAAAGAGAAAAGTAAAGAAGAGTGAAATTACACGTAAAAAAA
>NC_051417.1:33613137-33613293 GCF_015228065.2 Penaeus monodon | reverse complement strand
AAAAAAAACGCATTTTCGAACGATTTACAAATTAAACTTGAAGTTGGATTGAAATATCAAAATACGCTACAGGCTTTGTATCTGCCTAAGGAGTCGTGCAGCAGCCGTAAGAGTTGCAAGGAAAAGCAAGAATAATTGAACATCAAATTCTTCCCT
>NC_051417.1:33612740-33612914 GCF_015228065.2 Penaeus monodon | reverse complement strand
CGCATGAGGACCCTCGCTCATGGCTGCCACGAGGATCAATAGCGCAGTTCAGTGTGCTCAATATCCTGGAATTAATGGTTCCCTGGATCAGGTGTCATGAGCAAACATGACAGGTGTGAGGTCGATGCGGCCGCCACGACAGGGAAGGAGGAAGACGGTGGCTGTCATGGCTGC
>NC_051417.1:33612259-33612526 GCF_015228065.2 Penaeus monodon | reverse complement strand
CCCTCAGTATTACGTCGCAGCATCCGGGTGTTGGTCGTGCAACGTTGCAGAAGTCCAGGTGAGTTGCCGTGCCCTTCATGCAGAAACCACGAAGCTTGTTGCAGCACCGTGCAGAGTCTCCATCCGTGATCTGTTACACATTGCAGGGTCAGCGGTGGTGGGTGGGTGGGGGGTGGTAGTGGGGGGGTTGGGACTGGGTTACCTTGCAGGCTTGTTTCGTGGCTATTGATTTTGTTGTTGTTGATTTATTGATTATCTTAGGGATTA
>NC_051417.1:33611511-33611648 GCF_015228065.2 Penaeus monodon | reverse complement strand
ACGAAACAGTGCTCCCAGCAGTGACATTACAAAGGTCTCTGTCGCTGCATTGACCTTTTCGGCTTTTGTTTGTGTCTCGAAAAAGGTATTTTGTGAATATCTTTAAAGAATATTTTGTAATATATTTCTTTAAAAAG
>NC_051417.1:33611184-33611483 GCF_015228065.2 Penaeus monodon | reverse complement strand
ATAATGATAATAAAAATTATTATTATATATATATATTTTTTTTTGAAAATGGGTTTGATTATTGGAAAAAAAGAAGAAAAATGCGGTTTTGATTTATTTTTTGTCTTTTTTATTATGTTATTATTATTTTTGTTTATATTGTTTATCTTATAATTATTTAGTTTCGAGTATTTTATTTATTTATTTATTTAGTAATACCATTGATATGTTTTATTTCGAATAGGTTTATTATTATTATTATTTTTTTATTTCAATATGTAAATTATCAGAAAAAAACTAAGTTGGAATAAATGATTCTT
>NC_051417.1:33610406-33610603 GCF_015228065.2 Penaeus monodon | reverse complement strand
GGCAATCACACTCATTGTTTTAAGAAAAAGCCAAAGACTATTTCCTCGACGCGTCTGACAAGACACGGCGTCTCGTCGATAAGAAACGTTTCAAAGAGAACAAAATTTAGCATTTTAGCAAAATTTATTTTAGCAATATTTAGCAAAATTAGCAAAATTTAGCATTTGTGCTTGAGTTGCTTCATTTTTCTTTTCTT
>NC_051417.1:33609772-33610389 GCF_015228065.2 Penaeus monodon | reverse complement strand
TTAGCATTTTCTTTGTGCCTGAGTTGCTTCATTTTCTTTTTTCTTTTTAAACAGAAAGAAAATTGATAGATAATGATATCTGTAATTATGATGAGGATGGGATAATGTATCGGAAAATTATAATTAGTTTAGAGTTTTTTTTAAATTTAGAAAATTGAAAATACCAATGTTTCAATAATGAGAACAAAATTTAGCATTTTCTTTGTGCGTGAGTTGCTTCATCTTCGTTTTTTTTTAAACCTTTTTAAACAGAAGGAAAATAGATAATTAATAGATAATTTTCTTTTTAAACCTTTTTAAACAGAAGGAAAATTGATAGATAATAATATTTGTAATTATGATGAGGATGGGATAATGTATCGGAAAATTAGATTTTTTTTTTTATTAAACTTCGAAAATTCAAACCGCAATGTTGGGAGATATTCCCTTAAAACGTTATTAATAAGGTGCTTTGTGTAAAGAGGATGATCTTTATAGAGTCATATTGATTAAGAATCTTATCTACAAGACCTATGTAATCAACAAACACGTAGTGACGAACGAAAAAAATCTTAAAATCCGGATTTCTGAAAAAAAAACAAAGAATTTTTGGAAAGAACGACCGACGGATTTCTTAA
>NC_051417.1:33609474-33609609 GCF_015228065.2 Penaeus monodon | reverse complement strand
TAAAGAAAAAACACTATAATGAACAAACAAACCGAACAGACAAGTAACTTCCCTCTCATTCCCTCCAATTAAGCGCCACGGACCTGATAACAGAAAGGGAGGGAGAGAAAAGAGAGAGAAAGGGAGGCAGAGGAA
>NC_051417.1:33608377-33608883 GCF_015228065.2 Penaeus monodon | reverse complement strand
ATTTTTATTTAGGGGATTTCAATATCTTTTTTCTCTCTTCTTACGTGATTTTTATTATTTTCTCTCTTTTTAAAGGATTTTTTTTTCTTTTTTTTTAGGCAATTTTTATTATTTTTTCCCCTCACTCTTTTTATTGTTTTCTCTGATGTTTTTCTGTTTTTTTTGACGATTTTTATTTTTTCTCTCTTTTTTTAGGCATTTTTTTTTAAAGGCGTGTTTTAGTTATTTTTTTAGGCGATTTTTAGTCCCCCCCCCTTTCTGGCGATTTTCGTTTTTTCCTCTTTTTTGCGATTTTTATTTTTTTTTTTTTTATAAGCGTTTTTTTTTTCTCTATTTTTAGGCGATATTTATTTATTTCTCTCTCTTTTTAAGCGACTTTTATTTTTTCTCTCTTTCTTAGGCGATTTTTTTCTCTCTCTTTTTAGGCGATTTTTTTTTCTCTCTTTTTAGGAGATTCTTATTCTTTTTTTCTCTTTCTTTTTAGGCGATTTTCTGTCTCTGTCTCT
>NC_051417.1:33607346-33607671 GCF_015228065.2 Penaeus monodon | reverse complement strand
TAACGCGGATAATGAGCATTTCTTCCGCGAGGTCGTACACAACAACACAACGCACATAGCTACAAAGGGTTAGCACAGATCTGGTGACACTGTTCAACTTTCCGGCCCTCCGTGGTGGGTTGCACGCCGGTCTGGCAACAACCCACACTCACCCTGGCTTAGCTGCTGGAGTGACGTGTTATTCTTGTCAAAATTTGTCACAAAGCTTTATAATGAGTTTTTTTTTTTTTTTAATATGATGGTGTTAGCTGTGGTTTAGAGGTTAGCTGGGTGAGTGAGGATGCGTGTTCTGATGAGGTAAATGGGTAAGGAGGTGATTTGGGTA
>NC_051417.1:33606798-33606982 GCF_015228065.2 Penaeus monodon | reverse complement strand
AATAAGAAAGGATAAGCCGATACTAAAAGCAAGAATTTAATTATTAATCCCAAACTAAACATAATGTCCTTTACGATCCTCACTTATCCTACAGGAGAGAGAGGAAGAAACAGCCAATAATTAAATGGTCTGGCGGCATTCGTCAAGGAGGAACAGTGTTATTACAGAACAAAAATTCTTGCAA
>NC_051417.1:33606446-33606715 GCF_015228065.2 Penaeus monodon | reverse complement strand
AACTAAAGAGACCTTCCGGTTTCAGGGAATTTCTCGCTGTCGGGGAAGCAACAGATATCTCAAGAATTCAATAGATTAAAATTTTTCCACACCGACTTCTGACAAAATAATTTCGTTACCTGTGTAAGCTTTCTCTGACTCACGATTAATCTCTCTTTATTAATATATTTATTCCTGCATCCCCCCCCCCCTTTCTCTCTCTCCCAACATGGACTTACGATAGATTCTGTGAGTATCTATTTTTGCTCTTTCTGGTACCTGTTCGTTCA
>NC_051417.1:33604742-33605315 GCF_015228065.2 Penaeus monodon | reverse complement strand
ACAGGTAAGTATCACAAAATATCATCTATCCCCCAGCATCCGGGCATCCCAGACCTGACTTCCGATGTCCCTCTCAAAGGTCATCCCCCTCAGCAGCCCTCATTATAATAACAAGTAGATTGATCACTTCTAAGTTCCAAGTAACGCATTGCTTCGGGGTGGAGGAGGAGCAGTAGCGGCGGGGGAAGTAGAGTCAGTGCGGGAGGGAAGAATCGGGGGAAGCAGAGTCATTGGGGGGAAGTGGAATCACCGAAGGAGCGGGAATTATCGGAAGCATGTAAAGAGAATTTGGAATCGTCTGGTTAATCGGAAAATCGTCGGAATCACTAGGGTGAATCGGAATCATTGGGGGAATCGGAGTCATGGGGGGGGGGGGGGTGAACGGAATCGTCAGAATCATCGGGGGGCGAAACGGAATCGTCACTATCATCGGGGTGAAATCGGAATCATGGAAACCATCATGGGAATCAGAATCACTGAGACCATCGGCGGGGAAATAAGAATCACCCAAATCATCGAGGGGGAATTGGAGTCATCCGAATCACAGTGGGAATCGGAACCACCGAAATCATC
>NC_051417.1:33604336-33604725 GCF_015228065.2 Penaeus monodon | reverse complement strand
ATCAGAATCACCAAAGTTCTCGGGGGAAACGGAATCAACGAAACTATCGCCGCTATCTCAGTGCTTTCACCACCTATCACCGGCATCAGTAAACTATATCAACAACCGCCATTACAAGCACAAGCCAGGCATCGACAGGCGTTGACTTTGCATGTCCAATCACCTAGAAAACAAGCATATTACTCTCGGTATAAGAGTGGAATCAGTGTTGCCATTGACATTGACACAAAATCGCTAGATTGGATCTAAAAACCCGCTAGACTTCAGACTAGAAGCTCCTCATTTTCCCGCTCAAAATGGGACGCAAAGAAAAAAAATCGCTAAATATAAACTTTCAAAATTTAGCGGGAAAGTCGCTAGAATGGCCACAAAGCGAGGGACAGAGAATG
>NC_051417.1:33603986-33604105 GCF_015228065.2 Penaeus monodon | reverse complement strand
TAATCGTACCTTAATCCTCAGCACTGGCTTATACACTGGGAGGCCGATCTGCACAGTCTGGCGTGGCGGCGAGGGAGAGTCCTTTACTATGAATGATAACGCTGTCGGTGCCTATGGCG
>NC_051417.1:33603698-33603929 GCF_015228065.2 Penaeus monodon | reverse complement strand
TTCCTCTCCCACGCAACAGGTAAGTATCACAAAATATTATCTATCCCCCAGCATCCGGGCATCCCAGACCCGACTTTTGTTCAAGATTTTTCGTTTGTTCTGGAGTTTGGTTCAATTTATTATTTTTTTTTTTGTTCACAGTTTTTGTTCATTTGTTCTGTTTTGTTTTCTGTTTTGTTCATATTTTTTCGTTCATGTTTTTTTTGCAATAAAAAAAAAAACGTTCACAGT
>NC_051417.1:33603507-33603579 GCF_015228065.2 Penaeus monodon | reverse complement strand
TGTTCTGGTTTTTGTTCACGTTTTGCTTGGTAGTTCTCATATCGTCTTGTTATCAATTATTTTATTTCTTAC
>NC_051417.1:33602209-33602646 GCF_015228065.2 Penaeus monodon | reverse complement strand
GTACGTCCAGACAAACGTGTATAAATTCATGTACTAAAACACCCGTATGTATTGCAGCCAGTCTACCTCCAGGATGAAAGTGTGAGGAATCTACCTCCAGGGTGAAAGTGTGAGGAATCTACCTCCAGGGTGAAAGTGTGAGGAATCTACCTCCAGGGTGAAAGTGTGAGGAATCTACCTCCAGGGTGAAAGTGTGAGGAATGTACCTCCAGGGTGAAAGTGTGAGGAATCTACCTCCAGGGTGAAAGTGTGAGGAATCTACCTCCAGGGTGAAAGTGTGAGGAATCTACCTCCAGGGTGAAAGTGTGAGGAATCTACCTCCAGGGTGAAAGTGTGAGGAGAGAGCAAGGCGCTGAGGAGAGGGCCCTGTGTTGGGAGTGTCTCGGTATTATTGAAGATGGATGCACGTTAGCCAGTACTTATTTACACGAAGTTCC
>NC_051417.1:33600666-33601565 GCF_015228065.2 Penaeus monodon | reverse complement strand
CTAGGTAATGGCTATCGACCTCGGTTCCCCTCGTTCTCACGCGCGAGTTTATGGTCCTGGTGCATCAAACCACACCCCTGGCTACCACACGCCTGCTACCATCCCGCCATACCTTCGCTTCGCCTTCCTATATTCAGTTTTGGTATATCTATTTTTTAGCTATGGATTTAAAAGGAGAATTTTTTTAAGATATCGAGTTACCGTTGTTGTTTTCACCACATGAAGATATTTCTGCTACATTTCTAACCAGATTTCCACTCTATGGGCTGCATAATCATCACATTGAACCACGTTTAAAGCATATTCTACCAGAGTCAACCATATTTTCACCATTTTACCACATTCCTGTTGCATCTGAACCAAATTTCCACCATATATGCTACATTACCATGGCATTCTACCATATTTCTGCCATATTCAATCATCTTTCCACCATTTTACCACATTTCAGCTACACATCAACCATTTTTTTAAAACCTTACATTGTCCTCACATCCAACCACATTTAAAGCACGTTTGCAACATCCTCACCACGTTCCCACATCACCACCACCTTCCTATCTACAGACCCCACGTACACCAAATTCTGATCAACAAAAATACGATCGCATATGTCATGCTATCCATACTTTTCCCACTTACATACACATTACAACACATGCTCAACCAAATACTCCATTCTCATACGTAACTTTCGCACTCACTTCTGTTCTTCTTCCCCCGTAATCAGGTTAATGCCACCACGCAACGAAACTCTATCCTCCCAAGTCAGACGGACCTGTAGCCCCTCCGCACCATACTCGAGAACATACAGCGCCATTCACGTCATGAAGTGGGGCCCCTCAAGCGACCTCATGGCAACGCGATTACTTTACACGAACACGGGAACTTGAACAACC
>NC_051417.1:33600504-33600581 GCF_015228065.2 Penaeus monodon | reverse complement strand
GTAAACAAAGGCGTCTCTACACTGATACTTACACGGCGTACACTCTTACGCACGTAATATCGAGCTGTCGTGCTTCT
>NC_051417.1:33600045-33600477 GCF_015228065.2 Penaeus monodon | reverse complement strand
CGTGTGTTCGTAGACTAACTTTCGCTAGCCTAGTAACAACGCTTCGATTAGATGTATATGGATACCTAACTAAATGAATAAGCTATGTGCCGCGTACTACGAGCGTATTGACAATCACATTTACGGTATCGCCGTTTTCTGCGAGTGGATTAATAAACTAAACTAATAAGAGAACTACGAGCGTATCAGCAATCACACCAAGGGTATTATTGAGCGTAATAACAATCTATCTAAATGTGAGAGCTACGAACTTATCTACAGACACACTTATGGTATTACCGAGCGCAATAACAAAAGAACTACGAACTTATCCAGTCACACTTATGATATTACCGAGAACAATAACAAGTGGACAAAACTACGAGCGGATAGCAATGTTGCAATTTCCTTCGCATTATGTGGAAGTAAATGTTCGGAGATATATATTCTACT
>NC_051417.1:33598986-33599985 GCF_015228065.2 Penaeus monodon | reverse complement strand
GGCGTAGTACTTCTGATGACTAATACGTTAGGTGACTAAGATCAAGTCCTCAGTACAGAATAAGTAATGTTTTTGATTTGTGCGTAGTCACGGGCGTGCAATCCATTAAGAATGTAGAAAATAAGAGGAATGTGAGAGATACTATAAAAAAAAACGTGATACAGAAGTTGCTGAATGTGAGAGGAATGTTGTTGAATATGATAAAAGATTACCGTAGGATGTGTTGGAAATCTAGAGAGGAATGTTTCAGGATTGTAGGATGTGATAAAAGATTACCATTGGAGTGTGTTGGAAATGTAGGAGGCGGTGGCAGAAATATAGAACATGACACGAAAGTTGCACGGTGTAGTGCGAGTGTTGCAGGAGGCAGTGGAGAGAAGTTGACTATGATAAAAATGCAAAACGTGACAGAAAAGTTGCGGTAGGATGTGGCGTGGATGTTGTAGAATGTGGCAGAAAAATTGCGAGTGTGTGATAGAATGCGTCATGAATGTTGCAGAATGTGAGAGAGAAAAGTTGCAGAGAACGTGGTAGAATGTGGCGTGAATGTTACAGAATGTGGTAAAAGAGTCGTAAAATGACGGCGAAAATGCGGCAGAAATGTGGTGAAAGTCGGACAGACAGACATCTCAACTCGAGCAGGATGACAGAGCATGACAGACACAACATTTGTTTTATCATTATCGCAAAGGGACAAAGAGAGGTGGAAGACGAAAAAAAAAAAACGAAAAAATTATAACAAAATGAACGTGTCCAGCTATTCAAATTGAGACGAGAAAACTGACTTATTGATTTTATTTTTTTTCATTGCTCTATTTTTTCATCATTCGTTGTTTCAAACTTTTATTATCCATATTTTTCCTTCCTATCAATTTTCGTTTTTTTCGTATATCCTTATTTCGTTTCGTTTTTCTTTTTCATTTCCATCTTTTCTATTTTTTTTCCTTCTCCCCCCCCTTGTGTATGTCTATCATTACCTATCCTTTATTCTATCTCATT
>NC_051417.1:33598764-33598959 GCF_015228065.2 Penaeus monodon | reverse complement strand
GTTTCCTGATGAAATTGCATCAACACATTCGGTAGAGTTATGCATTTATATATACGGTGACACACACACACGCATGTATTTCCATAAAAGGGATTACCAGGAAAATTATTTCCAGGAAAAAAATAACATGTTTTGCGAAAATTGTTCAGCTTTAGTATCACTACCATAATTGTAAAAAAAAAAAAATATATATAT
>NC_051417.1:33597560-33598315 GCF_015228065.2 Penaeus monodon | reverse complement strand
GACAGGGATAATACCTCTACTCCTACATCTAAAAGCAACAACAGTGTGACATAAGAACAACAGTGAGAAATAAGAATATAAGAACACAAGACAACAGAACAACAGTGAGACATAAGAACATTTATATTGAGAATTTAAACTCCTTTTTTTCATGCCTTGTTTTCTCGCCATCGATAACAGACAGAATTCCATCGTGAAGGAAATGCAGAAATGGTAACGTACGTAAACCTATTCACAAGAACTGAAACATTTAAAGAATAGGGAAGAGAGAAACCGATGGAGGCAGAAAATATAAGGTAAAGACAGACATCAAGTTTGGAGATAAGAGAGTATAAGGCAGAGGCAAAGGATAAGTTGAATGTAGAAAGGAACTAGGAAAGGCAGAAAGCAGAAGGCAAAGATCAGCTGAACGTAGAGAGTATAAGGCAAATGTAAGCTAATTATTATGGCAAAAATAAGCTGAATGTAGAGAGTATAAGGCAAATACAAGCTAACCACAGAGACTATCGAGGCAAAAACACGCTAATCATTGAGAACATAAGCTAAAAACAAGGCAACAAAAGCCAAAGACAGAAAGCAGACATTATAAGACAAAAACATACAAAAGGGAGATAGCAGGAGGCGAGGATAAGCTAAACGTAAAAGAGAGAGAGAGAGAAAAGAAAAAAAACTTAAAAAAGAGATGCGAAAGACAGACATCAGGAGGCGAAGATAAACTAAACGTAAAAAAAGAGAGAGAGAGAAACCCCCCCCGT
>NC_051417.1:33597269-33597506 GCF_015228065.2 Penaeus monodon | reverse complement strand
GAGAGAGACGCGAAAGAGGCGAAAAAAAGAAGATAAGCTAAAACGCAAGCGAGCATAAGGCGAACGACGAAGCCACTTGTCAAACGGGAGTCGCAGCGAGGGAGATCCGAGAGAGGGCCACACACACCCCTCCCCCCCGCCCCCCCTCCTCGCTCCAACGTTGGCACGAAGGTATATTAATCACCGCAATGGCCCTGGGCATCGTCCAGCAGAACAATGGGGCTGGCGCGAGAAGAC
>NC_051417.1:33596196-33597017 GCF_015228065.2 Penaeus monodon | reverse complement strand
AAACCGAAGGATAGGCACGAGAGGGGGAGGGGATGCTGCGGGGATGATGGGGGGGGGGGTGAGAAACCACAGGGGGAGAAGGTCGTTGCAAAATTGGGAGGCGAGGACTGGGTATGGGGGAGGGGGGGGCATGAAGGGAGAAACCCATGGAGGGAGAAACCCACGGGGGGGGGGAGAAACCCACAGAGGGAGAAACCCATTGGAGGGAGAAACCCACTGGAGGGAGAAACTCACTGGAGGGAGAAACCCACTGGAGGGAGAAACCCACTGGAGGGAGAAACCCACTGGAGGGAGAAACCCACTGGAGGAGAAACCCACTGGAGGGAGAAACCCACTGGAGGGAGAAACCCACTGGAGGGAGAAACCACGGGGGAGAAACCCACGGAGGGAGAAACCCACGGAGGGAGAAACCCACGCAAGAAGAAACCCACAGAGGGAGAAACCCACGGGGGAGAAACCCACGGAAAGAGAAACCCACGGAGGGAGAAACCACGGGGGGAGAAACCCACGGGGGGGGGGGGAAACCCACTGGAGGGAGAAACCCACGGAGGGAGAAACCCACGGAAAGAGAAACCCACGGAAAGAGAAACCCACAATGGAAGAAACCCACAGTGGAAGAACCCACGGAGGGAGAAACCCACGCAGGGAGAAACCTACGGGCGGAGAAACCCACGGGGGGGGGGGGGAAGCACTGGGGAAGAAACCCACTGGAGATGGTTTCTCTAGTAGAAAGGTCTGTTGTGATTTGTTGTTCTTGGTTGATTGGGAAAACCGAGAGGCTTCCGGGCGGAGGATTCAGCTAAAAGTGTCTTGGAATGATC
>NC_051417.1:33596017-33596132 GCF_015228065.2 Penaeus monodon | reverse complement strand
TTTTCTCTAGTTGTTCAGTTCCCATCTCATCATTTTTGGTGTGTGTCTTTGTTCATTTTCCATTTTTTTTTTTTTTTAAGGGAGTGTTTTTAAAGTATGTGTCTGCGCGCGTTGA
>NC_051417.1:33594837-33595800 GCF_015228065.2 Penaeus monodon | reverse complement strand
CCTCTAGTTGTTCATTTACTATCCTATCATTTTTTGTGTGTTTGTTCATTTTCCATTAAAAAAAATAATTAAGGGAGTGTGTTTAAAGTGTGTGTCTGCGCGCGTGATGCATGGTGCGTCTAAGGTCCTCCTCCCTCGTCAGGGTCCCTTCGACGCCTCCTGCAGGATTCACACGCAACGCCACGAGCTCCTGCCACGCCCACACGGGGCTTCTACCTGCTCCCTCTTCGAGCAGTGTATTCTCTCGTGCCTCACTCTCCGCCTTCTCTCTCTCCCCCTCCCCTCCCCTCCCCCTCCCTCTCAGTCTTCCCTAGCATAGCTTCTCCTCCTCCTTCACCGTCCCTCTCTCTCCTCTTCCCCCTCCTCCCATGCTGCTTCCCGCCCCTCGCCTCTTCCTGTCCTTCCTCTTACTTCCCCTCCTCCTGCTTCCCCTCCTCGCCTCATCCCTATTACCCTCCTCCTGCTTTCCCTCCGGCCCCTCCTTCCGCTTACTCCCCCACCCCCTCCCCCACACTCCTTCGCCCCTCCTCACCCCCTCTTCCCCGCTAAGCTCCTCTCCTTCCCCCCTCCTTCCTTCCTTCCCTCCTCCCCCTCTATCTCTTCGCCCCTCCTCTCCCCCTCTTCCCCGTTAAGCTCCTCCCCCCTCCCTCCTTCCTTCCTTCCCTCCTCCCTCCCTCCCTTCTTCCTTCCTCCCCCCTTCCTTCCTTCCTACTCTCCTCCCCCTGTATCTCTTCGCCTCTCCTCTCCCCGTCCCCTTCGCCAGGTCTCCCTCGGGTACTGTATTTCATCAGCGCCGACACGCTCTCCGCAGCCGGTACACCAACCACATCTTCCTCCACATCATCTTCGTTTTTTTCCCCTTCGTTTCTTCGTTTTTTTTTTTCGTTTCAGCGGGAACATCGCACTCGACTTTCCATAGCCGGGGGTGTCCGTAGCCCTATCAGGTTTATTTACGTATTTTCG
>NC_051417.1:33594657-33594808 GCF_015228065.2 Penaeus monodon | reverse complement strand
AGGAGCTTATGTGGCGCTGTTGCTTATCGTATGCGAGTTCCTCTTGTTTGTGTAGTTCTGTCGGTTATCACGTTTCGCCTTTTGTCTTATTTTTATGCAGTGCTGTTGTTTTATCATGCCGTTTACGGTCGTCCTCTTCGACCCGCGCTTT
>NC_051417.1:33594230-33594341 GCF_015228065.2 Penaeus monodon | reverse complement strand
GTTATAGCCGAAGGCGCACCGGGTTTCGCCATCATAACACCATAGCTAAAATTGGCCTCGAACACCAAACCAAAAATAACATCATCACATTTACTTGGCTCACACCATATA
>NC_051417.1:33593680-33593880 GCF_015228065.2 Penaeus monodon | reverse complement strand
AAAAAAAAAAATCCCCATAAAACAAGCGAGGCCAAGGCAGGCTCGGGGTCGTCCTCCTGAGGTCGTCCTCCTGAGGTCGTCCTCCCGAGAAGGAGCAACAGCAGCAGAGCATCCGAGAGACGGCGTCGAGGGCGAGGGCCGCTTGAACTGACAGTCGTGCCGCAGGAAGGGCCTCGGGTGTGAGAGCCGCTGCTTCATCG
>NC_051417.1:33592424-33592655 GCF_015228065.2 Penaeus monodon | reverse complement strand
GGAAACTCCTAGACAATGGCCATCGCGCCGCCAACCAGCTCACCAAACGCAGAATCCTCTAATTAATGCATGAATGGATGGAATTAGCCTCGCCTGGGAAATGAATAGCGTTGAAAGCCACTCCCAATTCTATCGTTTTCTTCTCCTTTCGTTTTTTCGTTTTCGTTTAATTCCTCTTTTTTTTTTGTTATCCTCATTTTTTTCCTTTTTTTTAAAGTTTAATTCGCCGTA
>NC_051417.1:33591800-33592373 GCF_015228065.2 Penaeus monodon | reverse complement strand
TGCTTCCCCCTAAAAAATCACAACAAATTCAACGAAACAACAAGAAAATCAACAAAATCAAAAAAAAAAAAAAAAAAAAAATCTACAAAATCAAAAAAAAAAAAAAAATCAACAAAATCAACAAAACAAAAAAATCACAAAAAAAAAAAAAAAAAAAATCTAAAAAATCAACAAAATAAAGAAAATCAACAAAATCAACAAAACAAAAAAATCAACAAAATCAAAAAAAAAAAAAAAATCAACAAAATCAACAAAACAAAAAAAAAAAAAAAAAAAAAAAAAAAATCTACAAAATCAACAAAAACAAGAAAATCAACAAAATCAACAAAACAAAAAGAAAATCAACAAAAACAACAAAACAAAAAAATCAACAAAAACAACAAAACAACAAAATCAACAAAAACAAAAAAAAAATCAACAAAATCAAACAAAAACAAACAAGGAAACGCTGAGACAATGGCCATCGCGCCGCCAACCAGCTCACCAAACGCAGAATCCTCTAATTAATGCATGAATGGATGGAATTAGCCTCGCCTGGGAAATGAATAGCGTTGAAAGCCACTCCCAATTCTA
>NC_051417.1:33591698-33591764 GCF_015228065.2 Penaeus monodon | reverse complement strand
AATTCCTCTTTTTTTTTGTTATCCTCATTTTTTTTCTTTTTTTTAAAAGTTTAATTCGCCGTATTA
>NC_051417.1:33591065-33591655 GCF_015228065.2 Penaeus monodon | reverse complement strand
TTTAGTTTGCTTCCCCCTAAAAAATCACAACAAATTCAACGAAACAACAAGAAAATCAACAAAATCAACAAAAACAAAAAAATCAACAAAAACAAAAAAAATCAACAAAATCAAAGAAAAAAAAAAATCAACAAAATCAACAAAAACAAAAAAATCAACAAAAACAAAAAAAATCAACAAAATCAACATCAACAAAAACAAAAAATCAACAAAATCAACAAAACAAAAAAAATCAACAAAATCAACAAAAACAAAAAAATCAACAAAATCAACAAAAACAAAAAATCAACAAAATCAACAAATCAACAAAATCAACAACAAAAAAATCAACAAAATCAAACAAAAACAAACAAGAAACTTAGACAATGGCCATCGCGCCGCCAACCAGCTCACCAAACGCAGAATCCTCTAATTAATGCATGAATGGATGGAATTCGCCTCGCCTGGGAAATGAATAGCGTTGAAAGCCACTCCCAATTCTATCGTTTTCTTCTCCTTCCGTTTTTTCGTTTTCGTTTAATTCCTCTTTTTTTTTTTTTTTTTTGTTATCCTCATTTTTTTCCTTTTTTTTAAAAGTTTAATTCGCCGTA
>NC_051417.1:33590730-33590839 GCF_015228065.2 Penaeus monodon | reverse complement strand
TACTTTACGACGTCGATGATAACAAAATCCCCTTGACTGACCGTGCCATGCTCTCGGGCCTTCATTACTCGCCACTAAGGGAATGTCTGGGTTTAAGGGCTTAAGGTAA
>NC_051417.1:33589846-33590566 GCF_015228065.2 Penaeus monodon | reverse complement strand
AATGGACCACAGCATGTCTCTTACTCTAGGGGCAACTTTCTGTCCCGTTCTCTCGTTTTTTCAGGGTATCTGACTTTTGTTTTACGTTTTTGGGGATATATGACTTTTTTTTTTTACGTTTTCGTCACCCTTTCTCTCTTTTTTGGGGGATATAGGACTTTTTTTTTACGTTTTCGTCACCCCTTCTCCCTTTTTGGGGGGATATAGGACTTTTTTTTTACGTTTTCGTCACCCTTTCTCTCTTTTTTTTGGGATATAGGCCTTTTTTTTGTACGTTTTCGTCACCCTTTCTCCCTTTTTTTTCAGGGTGTCTGATTTATTTTTACGTTTTCGTCACCCTTTCTCCCTTTTTTGGGGATATATGACTATTTTTTTTACGTTTTCCTCACCCTTTCTCTCTTTTTTTCAGGGTGTCTGACTTTTTTTTTTTTACGTTTTCCTCCCCCTTTCTCCCTTTCTGACTTTTTAATCTATTTTATTTCACTTTTTTTTTCTCACCTCGATTTTCCGTCGCCAATTCCCCTTCCCTTTTAGCGATCTCTTACTCTCTTCCTTGCCCTTAATTACCCCGTTTACATAATCCCTACTTTGGGTCCCTCTCACTTGCATCCCCTCCCCCCCTCCTCCCCCCACCCACAAATCTGTACCTCGCTTTTGCTCTTTTTCTCTTGAATTCTCTTCCGTTCTTTGGTTTCCAGTTACATTTACTTAATTTCTCTC
>NC_051417.1:33589023-33589708 GCF_015228065.2 Penaeus monodon | reverse complement strand
CCTTCATTTTCTCTCTCTCTTTCTCTCTCTTCGCCTTCGCTCTCGAAAATATTTTTTTTTATTTATATTCTTTAACTTCGTTTCTTTTTCCTTCATTTCCTCTCTCTCTCTCTTCGCCCATGTTTCTCTCGTTCGCCTTCGCTCTCGAAAATATGTCTCTTCTCATTTCTTTCTCTCTCTTCCCAGTTTCTTTCTTTCCCTCTTCCGTTCTTTTATCCTCTTCCCTCTTCTCTCCTCTCTCCCTTCCCTCTTTTCTCTTCTCTCCTATTATCCTCCTCCTCTTTTCCTCTCTTCTCCCCTTTCCTTTCTTATCTCCTCTTACCCTCATCCCTACTTCTCTTCTCTTCCCCTCTTCTCTTCTCGTTCTCTTTTGCCTCTTTCTCTTCCATCTTCAAAACAATTCCCCATCCGACCTTTTCCTTCTCCTTTCTCTCTCTTCCTAGCTCTCCCTCTTCGTCTCTCCTCTTCCTCTTTTCTCTCCCCTTCCCTCTTTCCCCACTGCTCTTCTCTTCCACTTTTCTCCTCTTCCCCACTTCATCTCTCCTTTATTCTCCCTCTCTTCTCTCCTCTTCCCTCCTTTTCTCCCTTTTTCCTCCACCCCGACCACCCATATCCCCAGCGAAAGCCCCCCCCCCCCCCAAGGTACACAGCAAAGTGTTCCATCACCCATTTAGCATGAGGGTCA
>NC_051417.1:33588458-33588992 GCF_015228065.2 Penaeus monodon | reverse complement strand
AGCTGAATTATTAATCACGTAAGTCACACACAGGTATATTTCCTCGCCAGGTATGTTTCTCTCCTCGCCAGGTGTATCTATCTATCGCCTTGCCGGGTTGTATATATCTATCGCCTCGCCAGGTGTCTCTCTCTCTCCTCAGCAGCGTATCTGTCTCCTCGCCAGGTAAATCTATCACCTGTTCAGCTGTATCTATCTCCTCGTCAAGTGTCTCTCTCTCTCTCTTCGCCAGGTGTATATATCTATCGCCTTGCCAGTTGTGTCTCTCCCCTCGCCAGGCAGATCTATCTCCACCCAGGTGTATCTATCTATCGCCTTGCCAGGTGTGTCTCTCTCCTCGCCAGGCAGATCTATCTCCACCCAGGTGTATCTATCTATCGCCTTGCCAGGTGTGTCTCTCTCCTCGCCCGGCCTCTCGATACCCCCCCCCCCCCGAGCAGCCTCTTGCTCAGCAAAGACCTCGACGGTGTTCCTGCTGGTGTCTTGCGCGGATGTCGAGCTCGTGTTTGTGTTTTTTATTCCATCTTGTTTTGC
>NC_051417.1:33587532-33587800 GCF_015228065.2 Penaeus monodon | reverse complement strand
GTAACTTGCTTCTGTTTGTGACACGAATCTCCTCCGCAGTTCGGTCGTGTCGTCTCCACGGCGGCCTTCTGACACTAACCTCTCGGCAGACAGCAGTCCCGGATCAGCGCATTACTCAGTGCCAAGTTCCCCCTCGCTGGCTTTGTGCAGGCGAGGGGATGGCGGCTTGATTCCCTTCGGAGATTCTTCACGCCGCCCTACTTATCGACCTGTTAACGCCGAACATACCGCCTGCGTTGAAGGGCGTTTGCACACACCGCGCGTGTAA
>NC_051417.1:33587069-33587491 GCF_015228065.2 Penaeus monodon | reverse complement strand
TTTTGACGCACGTTGTTCCGTCCTGTGGAGTGTGTGTTTTTATTTTAGGGTTCGACGGACTTTTCACTTATTTACAACGATCGGCTGGGGACGCTGTTGCCACTGTCGAGTCATTTCCCTTCATTACTCCGCTGTATCTGTCACAGTCCGAGGCGCGTGAATGTGCGCTTCCACAAGTCGACGCGTGGGACCCCAAGCATGAATATTTCACAATGTGTCTGTGCAATCCGTTGACAGGGGGCGGCCCTCCGTTATCCCTTCCTCCCTGTCGATGCGCCCCTCGCCTCCGTTTCCCCTTCCTGCCTGCCGCGGCTCCCCAGGCCTTACTTTCCCCGTCTTTCCTGTCGTGGGACCTCAGTCCTCCCTTCCCTCCCTTTCTCCCTTCTTCCTCTCCGTCATAGCACACCAGTTATCTGTTACTA
>NC_051417.1:33586050-33587020 GCF_015228065.2 Penaeus monodon | reverse complement strand
ATGCTGTGACGCCCTAACCCTATGCTTTCCATTCCTCACAGGCCGGGTGCCCCTGCGTTGCCTTCCCCTTCATAAGTCTCTAGGTGCTTAAGTCCCCTGTTTTCCCTACCCCCCTGTCACTGAATCCTATACCTCTGTTTTCCCTTCCTCCCTTTCGTGGGGCCTTTATCCTCCATTTCTCAAATCCTTCCTCACCTGCTGCCCCTACCCTGCTTTTTCACTTCCTTCCTGTCGGAGTACACTCTTTCTCCGTTTCCCCTTCCTCCCTGTCACTGCTCCCGAGCCCTCCACTGCCCCTTCCTCCCTCCTCTGCCGCCTTTGTCTTCCCTTTTTACTTCCAACCTGTCGGAGTACCCTCTTCCTCCGTTTCCCCTTCCCACGCTGTCCTCTCACCCAAGTCCTCTGTTTTCACTTCCTCCCTGTCACTGCGCTCTGGACCTCCATTTATCCTTCCCTCTTCCTCTGTCGTCCTTCTCCTCCCTTCTCACTTCCTTCTTGTCCTCCGTTTCCCCCTCCTCATTGGCCCAGGCCCTTGCTCAGTCCCGGGGGAGCAGGACACCGCCACTACAGCCTGGTCCCCTTGTGCTGCGTCATCCTGTGTCTTCTGGGTCACCTTGTGTCGTGTCTTGTTGATTTCTCTTCCAACTAAAGCGCCTATACTAGAATAGTGTTTAGCATATTTGTTTGTTATGTTGTATGGCTTTATAAATGTCCAGTTGTCATCTTTTTCGCCCTCGGTATTAAACACTATATCAAAGCATATTTTTCTCCAATTTTGAGCATAGACGAATATATCTTTCTCTAATTGCATCCATAAAATAAAGAATAACAAAAAATCACGTCTTATGCTGTTTGCGCACGCAGTATTTAAGATATCTTATAAATTTTATATTCGTTAATGATCAGAGAGAAAGACGAAACAGGTGACCTCAGGATGACCTCGTCCCAGAAGGTCAGAGGGTCACTGCAT
>NC_051417.1:33585235-33585498 GCF_015228065.2 Penaeus monodon | reverse complement strand
GCCAAAACATACGTTAATTGCATAAATTGCAACATTCCATAATGAACAATCTTTCAGGCTTTCACCCGTAACACTCATACTTAAAGTCTGAATTCCAATTTTTCTTTCGCAATTCACACTCGAGCCAGAAAGGTGCTCGAAATGGGAACACCCGTTTTGCAAATTAATGGAAAATGTGAAATAAAGCTTTTGGCGAAACTGAATCATACAGAGAATCAAACTAAACGATGAAGTAAAAATAAAGTGAAAAGTGAATAGATAGA
>NC_051417.1:33585079-33585208 GCF_015228065.2 Penaeus monodon | reverse complement strand
GACGAAAGTGTGAATTATACATGTTTCGAGGTTTCACTGTAACCGAAAATTATAGACGAAAAGTTAAGTTATCAAGGAAAATCGTATAGTCTGTGGTAAAAAAATCGATTTAATTGACCCACCTCAGGA
>NC_051417.1:33584013-33584778 GCF_015228065.2 Penaeus monodon | reverse complement strand
ATGAGATCAGGAAAATATTAAAACGATTTATAACAACAATAAAAACAAGAAACAATAAATTAACAATAAACGTCACAAAAAAACAAGAAAATAACAACAATAACAAAACTATTGCAGCAAAAATAATTAACAAAACAATACGACTTGAGTTAATGAAGTTAATTAAATATCAGACGAAGACAAATGACAAAAAAAAAACGACAACGAAACAGACAAACTATATTAGAGAGGAAAGAGAAGGTCAAACGCCATAAAATGATAACAATAACAAGCGGCAACAACAAACAAAAACAAAATTAGATGTAGCAACAACAACAACAACAACAAAACGATTTAGGAAAATATTAAACAATATAAAAATAACATCAGACAACGTCAAAGAAAAATGCTTTGTCATTGTTGTTGTTTGTTTGTTCTATGAAAAAAATCAACAAAACAAGAAAACAACAACAATAACAAAACCAACGTAGCAAAAACAAAACAAAACAAAACGAAAACAACTAAAGATGATATATTAAATCAGCTAAAATATGAAACAAAGACAAAAAACAAAAACAACAGCGAAACAGACAAACTGTATTAGAGATTTGCATTAACTGTATAAGCGACAGATACGAGGCGTGCAATGTTGCTAATCATCGAATCACTTAACTCAAATTACACGCAAATTCAGTTATTTAATCAATATGTTTGATAAAGCATCAGTTATCGAGAAACGCATATCCATTCAATAAGAAATACATTGGAGAATGATAATAAAAAATA
>NC_051417.1:33583824-33583905 GCF_015228065.2 Penaeus monodon | reverse complement strand
CAATAGTTAATGATATTCAAAGGACGAAAATGGTGAGAATTATTTTAATAACCTCAAAGGTGATAAAGATGCTTCTAAAGC
>NC_051417.1:33583633-33583797 GCF_015228065.2 Penaeus monodon | reverse complement strand
GGTGAAACTAAACGAAAGTGAATAAGAGATGGAGAGAAAATTTTGATGACGAGGATTGCAATGATAATAACGATGATGATGGTGATAATGAAAACGAAAATTAAAGTAAAGACAAAGATGATAAACAACAGACAAAATAATGACATAAATAATACAAATCTTGA
>NC_051417.1:33583337-33583585 GCF_015228065.2 Penaeus monodon | reverse complement strand
ATTGCGTAAAATAACTTAATAAACATTGCCTCAATTCTTAGAAAACGGAGTCTCCTAGTGAAAAGTAAACATTTGAATAACTGCACAAAGAACATAGCAGAAATAACCGAGCCACTCGCATTGTCCGCCAATTTCTTCCTCATAAAGTGAAGGAATTAGCATGAAAGTTATTATGATTTATCTTAGACTTATATCATTAAGCTTGAATGCGATAAACCGTACGATAAAGTAGGAGGGAGTACGAACCT
>NC_051417.1:33582819-33583087 GCF_015228065.2 Penaeus monodon | reverse complement strand
CTGAATAAATAACGCTCAAAGAAAACTGAGAAGACCCTCTCTCCTCTTGCACAAACAGCATTCGGGACTACGCAAGGCCGTCAGTAAAAATAATAGCTCTTGGCAGTCTCAGCGCCACCTCCTGCGTGACACTGAGGTCCTTTGGTGTCTCTCCAGCTTTCTACAAGGAATCAGACCCTTTCTCGTGTTCGTCATCCTAAAGGCGTCCTTATCTCGTGTTATTCTTATCTGCTCAAGTCGGTTCAGCTTCGAGACACAGACCAAGGGA
>NC_051417.1:33582437-33582792 GCF_015228065.2 Penaeus monodon | reverse complement strand
TGATCACTCACTGACTGATGCTTAGCCTCATATCCTTGAGTCTCTAATCACTCTTGCATTCCTTAAACGAAAGTCCTCGATCCCTTTTTTAAACTTTACTTATACTCTACACAATCATATCCATGTCTTGAACTAAGTGTGGGCAATACGCATCTATGACGCTTTGCAAAAATTCGAACCTTTTCTCACATTCCCCATTTCCACCGCCATGTTAAACGGAAACCGTCACATCCTCGTTAGTTCTGTTGTGTGTGTTTATCGTGTTGTTAAGGTTTCTTATAACAAGTAAGATCTCCATCCCTAGTTCTATGCATTTCTATTCCACTTCCTGTGCAACCACTGTATAAATGTAAAC
>NC_051417.1:33581982-33582390 GCF_015228065.2 Penaeus monodon | reverse complement strand
AAATAATTATTACTTATATGAAAAAAAGAAACACATATACTAGGTTAAACATGTGAGATAACATAGGAATAGGAGAAAAAGTGGAAAAGAGAACTAAACCAAACGCAATAAAGAAAAGAGACACAGGAAAATAACTGGGTATATACACTTACACACAATATCCACTACAGTTGTGATGTTATGAGTTTCACCGGACAGTGCAGCCCAGATACACCCAAAATGCCTTTCTCTAAGACTCTTCTCTTGCCTTATTTTATTTCTAATTGCCATTATGATTTTTTTTGGGTGGGAGGGGGGGAGGGGGAGTCAAAACGTCACTGCGTATCAAATGAAAATACAAATCAATTTCATCATCCGTATACATGGGCCATATAAATATAGGCTTATTTGCACACATACATAATTGCT
>NC_051417.1:33581639-33581747 GCF_015228065.2 Penaeus monodon | reverse complement strand
AAGGGCATGAAACAGATAAAATGATTGCTCTTCCTATTTTCCTCTTCGTCGTCTTCGTAAACTTGACCTTCTCCTCTGTTTCCTCTTTTATCACACATGAGAGCTATT
>NC_051417.1:33581290-33581598 GCF_015228065.2 Penaeus monodon | reverse complement strand
GTCCTCGCGTGCGATGACAAGAGAGAATAACAAAGGCAAGGAAAAACTGAAGTCAACAAAAGGCAAAGCACTTCTGAAGTCAACAATGCAAGGAAATACTGAAGTCAACAAAGGCAAGGAAAAACTGAAGTCAACAAAAGGCAAAGCACTTCTGAAGTCAACAAAGGCTAGGAAAAACTGAAGTCAACAAAAGGCAAAGCACTTCTGAAGTCAACAAAGCAAAGCAAACACCACCAAACACACAACAGGGCAGCAAACACAAGAGTATTGGATTGTTTTTGTCAACGAGGAAACCAAAGGATTATATT
>NC_051417.1:33581010-33581096 GCF_015228065.2 Penaeus monodon | reverse complement strand
TAATACAACAGCTTATATCTTATCACAATTTATTTTGATTTGCTTATTTTACATTATATCAGAATATCTTTAACTAATCAAGCAAT
>NC_051417.1:33580215-33580983 GCF_015228065.2 Penaeus monodon | reverse complement strand
TTTTTATAATTATTATTTATTGATTTTTATTCAGTTCGTCAGCCTGCTCGTCTTACATAGGTATATTTTGTACCATAACAATAGATTATTCTTGATCTAATTCTTTGCACTGCGTACATTCAGTTTGCATTATGCGTTTCATCAATTTACTCTGTATTTACATATTGCTTTTTATTGTTATTTTTTTATTCATCTATTTATATTTCAAAATATGAATCTATTTTGCATTCCATCGGTATATCATTCCACAAGGTTCATTTATTGCAATCACAATACAGAAAAAACAACTTACAGCTTAACTTGGCGTGTGGGCAGTCATGCTCTCTCTTTGATAAAGAACAGCTGATTAGTACGTATAAAACACTCCCTTAGCTTCTCATTTTTCGACACTTAATAAGTGCAGTTTATAATTAGACGCATTTCCTTTCTCTCCAAAACTATGTTTAAAACTGGGTAATTTACAAACAAGACGGATATCATGGCAGGCTAGCGTGTCAGTACGAGAGGCAGGTGGGAACCACGTTATATACCCTTGGCCTACCACTGATTGGACTTAAAGGTGTGGTTTTGGACAGCAGTGGTGGCGTAATCCTAAGCTTGTCTGTGATTAAGTCTGGTATTATGTCTGTGATGGTATTTATCGTTGTCTTACGGTTTCTTCTATCTCATTGGTTTTATCACTACAGGTATAGGTGTTGTAGTCATGGCTAGTATCATTTATACAGTCACTATTGGTATATAACAATCAGTTTCATCATTTTATCTGAC
>NC_051417.1:33580067-33580165 GCF_015228065.2 Penaeus monodon | reverse complement strand
GAATGATCTTACATCGCGACACTTTACACTGCATTAATAACAGAATGACAGAATATCGTAGCTTTGTATTCTATAACCAGGTTAAGACTATGAAGATG
>NC_051417.1:33579525-33580042 GCF_015228065.2 Penaeus monodon | reverse complement strand
CGCTCCTTTCTCTCTGCTTTATGAACGACCTTCCTCCTTCCTTTTAGCCACGTCTACGCCACCGTTAATTAATCAACGTAGGGGTATGCATACATCCCCACTCTCCTTACATCATTCATTCACTGAGCCGCGTTCCTCTGCGTCCCTCGGCGACCGCATGTCCGAATCCCTTCCTCCCCTACGCGACGAGAAGTAGTCCCAGGGCACAGATATCCAAAAGTCCTCTTCATTGAATTAAAAAAAAAATCCCACACCAAGGAGGATATTCCACAATCTCGTTGTGCGTACGTCCATTAACCATTCTTTACATTCTCACTTCAGGAAATATGAGAAGTGAGCAGAGCGGCGATTCCTCCGCCAACCCCAATGGCTCAGTGGGTAAGGCGGTCGAATCCTGATCGAGCGTTCGGTAGTTCGAGTCTCTCTGGCGATGGGTTAGGATCTCTTGCTGCTCCTGGCGATAAAAGGAGCGGCGGCGATCTATACGACCTGGTAAATGTGTTTGACATTTGCCCAC
>NC_051417.1:33579076-33579248 GCF_015228065.2 Penaeus monodon | reverse complement strand
CTTACGTTCCTCAAAGTAAGCAAAAAGCTCCTTTGTTGTAGATAATCTCCCTCGGCTGTAGGAAGCTTATGATAATCTTATATTTATTTATCATTTCTTGGTTATCAGTAATCTTATCATGTACTGACTTTGCATGTGGATAATGATGATCAATATCGTATAATTTCTCTAC
>NC_051417.1:33578491-33578680 GCF_015228065.2 Penaeus monodon | reverse complement strand
ACGGAAAATAAGCGTAAATTCCACACAGGGTATATCTTCATCACGCTGTGCAATTGTTTAGCCTCCGTTTCCCTGCAACACGCAGGCGACCGCTATCATGGCGCGTTTCTTTTCCCGCTCCATTTTGCTTCCCGGCGCCCTGTGACCCACGGAGGCGCTATACCGTGATGCCGGATGATAAACGATATG
>NC_051417.1:33578226-33578469 GCF_015228065.2 Penaeus monodon | reverse complement strand
CATCCCCCAGCAGCAAAATGTCCTAGCCTCCGGGACTCATTACGTCCGGTGTACGCAACTGAAATTAGAGAGGAAAGAGAGCGAATTCAAAAACGAAATACACACAAAAAAAAGAAAACGAAATGTAAAAAAAAGCGAACGAAACGGAGAGAAAAGCGCGCACCGCGAGTATTGAATCCGCCTGGTGCTGCCATCTATCGGGCGTCCTCGGAACTAATCTCGAGTGCCGCTGCCGAGGTCATT
>NC_051417.1:33577802-33578157 GCF_015228065.2 Penaeus monodon | reverse complement strand
ATGAACGAAAATGGTGGATTCGTGGAGATACTTACTGATGTTTCGGAACTGCATGCGTAAAAGCGCCCGAGCTCGGGAATGAATAGTGCGAAAGCTTTGACGTGACTAATGCGTCGACTTTTCCTTTGTTTTGTTTGAGATTTTAATCTTTCCCTTTCTTTTTTTCTTGTTGCGAATGGGAGAGGATACGTGGATTACAAAATAAAAGGGAGATCAGATTTTTTTACGGGTATTGATGTATTTAAGAGAGAGGGGAAAAGGGAAGCCGGAGATTTGACGAGATAGACACTCCGCGTAGGGTCGTGGGATTCCTCTAGGTAACCCGGTGGATTACAAGTCCCTCCGACGCAAATGT
>NC_051417.1:33577135-33577477 GCF_015228065.2 Penaeus monodon | reverse complement strand
CCTGACAATGTGTTACTCATAATACGGTCCACGAACAGCAAACTCCACCTGCAAAATATGTCCAGGGATCATACATATAAACATAACATGACCATATGGAAATCCAGCCTTTTTTCCCTCCTCATCTTAGAAACTGACAGACGTACAATGGAAGACATCCACCCGCCTTAGCTTATTCCCCCGCATCTGTTGCTGGGTCAGAACCGCAGAGACGATCCGTCCGCCTGCCTCGGTGTCTGCGTCTCCTGTCCTCCCCAGCGCCTCCTCGACTTTCGATCGGCGTTCGCGGACAGGGTGAATCCGGGGCGCGTTCGTCTAATGCATTCGCGCGGATTCATGGCG
>NC_051417.1:33576526-33577104 GCF_015228065.2 Penaeus monodon | reverse complement strand
GGAGGCGTTCGTCTACACGTCACCTGCATTCCTCCGCCTTCTCCCGGATTTAAAATACGGTCTTTCGGACTCAGAGGGAGAGATGGGGGGGGGGGGAGGTAGTGATTAAGATAGTGATAATGATGATGAAGTTCAAGCTGGGTTTATTGGCTGATTATTTATGAGGGGAAATGTAATCGACTGTGATTTTTGGGGGAAATTTAAAGAGATGTATGGTTTTGCGGGTGATTATTCCGTCAGAACTTTTACGTTAATCTCTTTCAGTAAAAGAATAAAGACCGCTTTTTTTACTCTGACCACAGGATTCTATAAAGAATTGTTTTTATCTATCTTTATATAAATTTGATTACCAAACGGTTCTGAATTAACCAGCAGTTTAAGTTTTATGAAGCCTGCAGTGCGAGTTACATCACAAATGTTTCATGCGAGCGGTAAAGACGAAATATGTTGTGGTGTAGTTGGTAAACTTGAGCAAATTAGTATTAATTGTGTTGGGAGATAGATTTTAATGAAGATAATAATGATAATCAATAAAACTAGACGAATATTAGACGGTATTAAACGCTATTTACTTCCAA
>NC_051417.1:33575681-33576090 GCF_015228065.2 Penaeus monodon | reverse complement strand
TGAATTTAAAGACCGATAAAAATACTTTTGTAAGTATCACTTTCACCTTTCTTAGAGATTCTTTCTGAATCTTGCATGATAAAAATAAATCCAATATTTAGAAAATACGTTTATTCTCTACTGAGTAATTCCCAAGGTTCCCTGCAGACTTGAGGACATTCCTGGAATGATGAATAACAACGTAGTAGCCAGCATGTGAAGTGTATTATATTATTCACCACATGAGTAACTCATGAAAAGTTCACAGGAGTTTAGTATATGCTAAATCTCTCTCCTGGACTTGAATGGGTAATAGCTAAGGTTTTTAGTTTAGCATTTATTTGACGTTCACTTTGAGATTTCATACAAATTCGGCTTTGATTTGGGTAGACTGATTTTGCGTTTTGTGCTGAATAAACGTATCGAAACA
>NC_051417.1:33574248-33575099 GCF_015228065.2 Penaeus monodon | reverse complement strand
GTCTATTCCAAATGCGAATTCCCAAAAGAAGGCCAGATACAACTACAGTAATACAAATTTGTAGTTTCCTTTACTACTGTGACTGCTACTGCATTAACCCTTGTCCACGTGTAACTGTATTTATGCCTGCGAATTTCAGTATACTACAGAATTTTCAGTAGAACACCTCGCTGTATATTTCTCTTTATTAATGTGAATATGTATGCGAATTTACGTGTACAAATAGCCAATTCTTCCTACCAAGGGTCACGAAGTATGTATATAAGTTATAAGTGGAACAAGTTTTGCTCTGCGCGTTTTTTTTTCAACGAGTAGGGGGGGAGGAAAAATATATATTATGGCCATATTGAGTGTTTTTTTTTCGTCGTCAAATTTGGAGGATCACAGATTTATTTATCTATTTGCTTATCTCTTTATCTATTTTATAATAAGCTGTTTCAATAGTCAACATTATCACGTGTGCTGAAGAGTTCTTGGTTGATGGTATCAAAGTTTTATTCTTGAAAAATGTGTTTTTGTTGTATATCATTCATATCTGCAAAACTGGAATATGATTTAAGTTAAATACGAGGAAGGTAAATAAAGTTGTAAATGCAAATAAAGAATACCCTCCGATAAACGATGTAACTTTGATAATGAAATACAATCTCCAATGTAATGAAAATAGTGTAATGAACACGCCACTGTACACTAAACAACGTAATATAAATAGCGTAATACAAATTCCAGTATAAGATAAATGACGTGACCTCTAACGTAAGGCTCAAAATCCCGTCCTTCCAATTTTGATTCATCGTGACAAAACTCTACGGGACTCGAATGCCGGTTTCACTTTCAATTGATTTAAAATT
>NC_051417.1:33573190-33574075 GCF_015228065.2 Penaeus monodon | reverse complement strand
GTGAGCTTTGATAAATCATAGTAAATTTCTGTTGGGGTATTAATGAGATCTATATTTCATCACTGATGTATATCTATGAGTATATATAAGTATGTTTTTTTCATACTTTGATGTTTCAGCCTATCTACCTACCTAGTTATCTACTTATCTGCTCTTCTGTATTTTCATTAGTCTACTAATATCTGTATCATTCCTTTCATCTGTCTGCTTAACCGTTCAGAGATATCCATGCTTAATTTTTTCTTTGTCTCTTTTAAACACCTATCAATCTGTCAAAATTTCTGTCTGCTGATAGAAACATGTTATAATCCGCGCTTACAGCTGTCAATACCTACCTCCTCTGTATGTACAGGCAAGGCCAATGCTTTTTTTTTCAAACATATTTCGAAAGCCGTCTCGAACACCCATATACTGTGGTCCTTGTTGTTCCGGTCAGACATTAATCGAAGCTTCATTTGTGACAGGATAAATGTCCGTGACTGTAAAGCCAACAAACTATATATGGCTTTCTATACTTGCATATTTATCTACAAAACTGCATCTACAAAAATCTAAAATCTAAAATCGAGTACAGTCCCTTTTACTTCCAAATTCCTCACTCAGTGTTACGAATATGCAACAGTTTCGACATTTTTGTATGAAACAACTTACTCGTATTGACGCGTATTTCGGATGCGAGTCACTTTCCTATTTCCATGCTATTTTACTGTCATTACGACACCGGCTTACATACACACTCATTCACGACCGTTGTTATAGTACAAATAGATAGTTACGCTAATACTGCAACGGTGTCACACTTTGGCAGGAAGCAACAGAGGGGGAATATCTGGAGGTAAGTGTACCCTCTCTATGCGCAATATGTTAGCTTTCAATATTCATGCG
>NC_051417.1:33572559-33573164 GCF_015228065.2 Penaeus monodon | reverse complement strand
AGGGGGGGGGGCATTGTATCACTTTGTAAATCCAAACCTAGTAAGATATTTCTATATATTTATCCTTTTTTATATTTTCTAATGGACAAAGCTGCCGTTTGTAGACATTTGAGAAGGTGCAAGATAGAGAATGATGTCATGTTTTGTCCTAATAATGTCTGTTTCATAGAGAAGAAAAATTTGAAAGAAGAAAGGCAAAGAGGTACATTGTTCCAGAGTTTAGCATGGGAAAATGTATTGCATATCTTGATACTGAGATATCACTAAAATCACATGGGAGGAACTGAAAGGTCAGTACAAAACACTCACTGAAGTTTCTGTAGGAAGAGGTTGTATAATCTTATGTAGGCACGGGTGAAGTGACAGGTTATCGATAAAATGCACGACGTTTTTTTGCACATTCTAACTAAAAACGTCTTGTCAAACGTTTCTGATATTTGAAGAAGGGGTATGAACCATGTACTTGAGGTGGTGAGATTCTAGGGTGCTTTTCCATTGCTTAAAACGTTTGTTATACCGTTTTCTGGAAATGATTGAGGATGATGACATATCTAGTAATGTCTGAAAGACCTGTTGAAACTATGAAACGGTATTGTTCTCAGGGT
>NC_051417.1:33571783-33572532 GCF_015228065.2 Penaeus monodon | reverse complement strand
GATGGATAACAAAATTAGTTCAAAACAGGCACATTACCGGAAATGGTTTGCAAATCATATTTAGACAAAAGTTCAAAATTGTCGAATCACAAAGTTCAAAATAGGTAAATTACCGAGATCAGTTTAAGGTCAATTTAAAACAGACGATTTAAAATTAAGTTTTAAAAATGAAGAATAAAACAAGATAAATCACAGAGTTCAGTTCAACACATGTTCAAAACAGCTGAACCACAGAAATAAATTCAAAATAGATAGATCACGAGATTCATTCAAAATAGATGAATTACACAGATAAATGTTTAAAAAACATACGGATAAGTTCATGGTACTTGTAAAGTTCAAAAGTTCAAAATCAACAAGAAGAGAAACACGCTGGGATTACATAGGCTTTATTCCCAGTGGCTGTAAAGGTCAAAGTTGCGAAGGGAAGGGGAGGGAGAAGAGAGATAAGGTGATGAACGGAGGAAGTGAGAATGAGAGAGAAGGGAGAGGGAAGAGGGAGAAGAGATGATGAGAGGAAGAGAAAGGGGATAAGAAAGACAGATGATAAACGGAGGAAGTGCGAATGAGAGAGAAGGTGAGGGTGGAGAGAGGAGAGGGAATAAGAGACAGATGGAGGAAGTGAGAGGAGAGAGGAGAGAGGAGAGACAGGAGAAAAGATGGAGGGAGGAAGTGAGGGGGAAGACAAGAGAGAAAAGCAGAGATGGAGATAAGAAATGAGAGGCAATAAGAAAGACATAATTGACAGA
>NC_051417.1:33571055-33571675 GCF_015228065.2 Penaeus monodon | reverse complement strand
AATAACTCCCTTCCCCCCCAAAAAAAAAAAAACGTAAATGAAAGAAAAATAAGAAAGAAAGATCAAAGAAATTAGGAATAACGAAGAGTAAAAAAAACGAATAGAAAGAAACAGAATAACGGAGAATAAAACAAAAACAAAGACGAAGAGTTAAAAAAAAAAACGAATACAGAGCAACAGAATAACGAAGAGGTGCAAAATAAAAAAGGGTTTTACTTCTTCCACTCCGGTAATAATGATGTCCGCAACTTTCTAAGCTAACCGCGATACATCAGGCCGTGGCGAGGCAGCAATCAGCCCGGGGGAAATCATAGCAGAGGGGCTAAAAGGTTACATCTAGAGCGAGGGAGGTGGGGGGGATAAAGGGGGAGGGGAGGAGGGGAGAGGAAGGGAGAGGAAGAGGAGGAAGGGGGAAGGAGTAGAGACAAAGGGGCGGAGGAGGGGAAGGAAGGGGAGGAAGGTGGGGAAAGGGGAAGAAGGAGGAAGGGGATAGTGACAAAGGGGGGGAGGAGAGGGTGGAGGGGGAAGGGGGAGGGGGTTGGGGAGGAAGCGGTGAGACCAAGTTTTAAAAAATAATTGTCTTTATAAATTTCTCCCCCACCCCTTTAATCCTTACAAGA
>NC_051417.1:33570821-33570946 GCF_015228065.2 Penaeus monodon | reverse complement strand
ATTTAGATTCTAGCCTGACCCTTTCGGTAAACCTCTTTATATCAGTTTATTCAGAATCCCACTAAACGGAAAATTCTTGAAAAGATTAATTTGATGATAATTTTGAATAGAACGAAACAGTTGGA
>NC_051417.1:33569852-33570024 GCF_015228065.2 Penaeus monodon | reverse complement strand
GAGAGAAAGACTTTAGGTTTTGAAATATCAAATGCTAATAAATGTAAAGCTATTTGAGTTGTATAAATATCCGCACATTTTATATCTATACAAAAAATTATTGCATGACTTACCTAACTTGGTATCCACATCCTCATTCCCAGCATCCAATAATTTTCCTTTCCTTTCATAT
>NC_051417.1:33569476-33569632 GCF_015228065.2 Penaeus monodon | reverse complement strand
CGAAAACTTCTGGACACAATGTCCACCTTAATGAGACGATATAATAGGCAGGTCGCCCACGCGCACAAACTCTACGGGGTTACTCGCCCATTTTCGTTTTACTCACGTCGATGCTGCTGATCTGGGTTTGAGCGAAAACAGCAGTCACGTGGTTTT
>NC_051417.1:33568355-33568620 GCF_015228065.2 Penaeus monodon | reverse complement strand
GTACATGTTTTCGGATTTTTTTCTACTTCTGACGAGGAAGTCTTGACGTTTTCGTGACGTTACATTTCTATTTCGTTTCTCTTGTGGCAACATTTAATTTCATATTTGTTTATGCGTGTATACAGAACAGTTCATGCCATTGAATTGAGAAAACCGATTGAAATAAACCTTAACTTTATTTATTTCGATCAAATGGCCATAGGATTTTAAAAAGAAAAGAAAAGAAGAGAAGATAATTAGTATTCTTTGAATGCAATGTATTCTT
>NC_051417.1:33568107-33568266 GCF_015228065.2 Penaeus monodon | reverse complement strand
ACTGTATAGACGTTTCTATCTGAAAATTATGAAGTTACTTCGCGGCAATAGATAGCTGGGATATTATTCTATATTAGTATCACTGTAATGACTAAAAAATATGGTAAAATTGATGTCATGCATTTGGAAATAATGGGAAGAAATTTGGGAATATAAAAT
>NC_051417.1:33566767-33567937 GCF_015228065.2 Penaeus monodon | reverse complement strand
TCTTTTGCGTTTTTAGAAAGTCTCGCTTTTCGCTTCTCTTTCCCCCCCCCCCCCGCCATCTTTCGTCTCTCCTTCCCCCTTTCGTCCCCTTCCTCCTCCGCTATTTCATTCCCCCCTTCTAATTCTTTTACTCTCGCTTACCCTCCGTCCTTTCACCCCTCCCCCCCCCCCATGTACCTCTTTGTCCCCCGCTCTTGCCTTCCCCCCTCCCCCATCTCGCTCATTTCTCCCCCCTCCCTTTCCCCCTATCCTCCTCCTCCCCCATCCCCCCTTCCACCGGCTCCTACTCTTCCCTCCCTCTCCCTCTTCACCCTTTCCTGACCCTCCCCCTTCCCCCTCCCCACCTCCACCCTTTCCTCTCCCTCACACCTTCCCCCATTCCTTCCCCTTTACCTTTCCTCCCCATCCCCCTCCACGCCCTTTCCTCCTCTCCCCCTCCACCCCCTTTCCTCCAGTCCCCCTCCCCCCTTCACCCCCTTTCCTCCCCTTCCCCCTCCCCCTCCGCCCCCATTCCTCCTCCCCTTCCCTCTCCATCCCCCTCCCCCCTCCCCCTTCGCCCATTTCTCCCGTCCCCCACCTTCGGCCCCTCCCCCCCTCCCCTCTTCGAACCCCACAAGCCACAAGTAGCAGAGGAAGCTTGACGCGAGTGAGACTGCCATTGGCTATGACCTTGTTGGCGAGGTCGATGTTGGTGGCCAGGAGCTCTACACGCCTCTCCCCTCTCCCTTCCTCTCTCCCCTCCTCTCTCCCATTCCCCCTCCCTTCCCCTCTCCATTACTCTCTCCCTTCCTCTCTCCTTTCTCCCTCTCCCGTCCCCTCTCCCTTTCCCTATCTCTTCCTCTCTCCCCTCCCCTCTTCCTCCCCTCCCCTCTCCCTTCCTCTCCCCCTTCCCCCTCCCTTCCCCTCGTCCTTTCCCTGCTCTCCTCCCCTCTCCCTTCCCCCCTCCCTTCCCCTCTCCCTTCCCCTCTCTCCCTTGTAGTTGTGACTCTTTCCCCCTCGCTCGTCTGTCTCTTTTTTACTTGTAACCCTTTCATTTATACCTTGCCGTCTCCCTTGCTGTCTCCCTTGCCGTCTCCCTTGCTGTCTCCCTTGCCGTCTCCCTTGTACTTGTACCCTTGCCGTCTCCCTTGCTGTCTCTTGCCGTCTCCCTGCTCTCCCTCGTCCCTGCTG
>NC_051417.1:33564600-33564668 GCF_015228065.2 Penaeus monodon | reverse complement strand
CTGCCTTCCTCCTCGCTTCCCGTTTCGCCTTTCCTTTTCTCCTTCTGTCTCTCTCTGTCTCTTTTTGT
>NC_051417.1:33564171-33564411 GCF_015228065.2 Penaeus monodon | reverse complement strand
GCAAACCCGAGAGCACCCCCCCCCTCCATCGAACACCTAAACTCCCCGTCACACAATCCACGTCAATCCAGAGGCCGTTCGCCTAACGCCCTCCTGCCTCCCGCCTCGCAATCCACGTGAATCCGACCGCCGTTCGCCTAACGCACGCGGATCGCCCCCAGCCCGGCAGCGAGCGAGAGAGCAGATTACTCGTCTCCCTCCTATCATCGACTCTAATATACGACGGAAGACGAGACAGGA
>NC_051417.1:33563018-33563544 GCF_015228065.2 Penaeus monodon | reverse complement strand
CAATGCGTCTGTCGATCTGGACCCAAGTTGTAGGGGAGGATCGGTATGGAAAGATGGGGGTAGGGGTGAACGGGTATGGGATAGTGTGATGGGTATTTGGTATCTTAAAAAAGTATTGGTGGGGAGAGGCATTATAACGGTGAGGGGTATTTGTACAGGGAGTGGGTGAGGGTAGTGAATGTGGAGGGGGGTACTGGAGGGGGAAGGGGTCTGGGAGGGGAGGGGGGAGAGGGTATTGGATAGGGTAGAAGGGTATTGGGCATGTAGGGGGGGAGTTAGGAGAGAGGGGGGGAGGTTACGAGTGGGTGGTAACTTCCAAATTTAAATTCTTTTCGGGCTGACACAGCGGGGATTTTTTTTTCGCTGTTCAGTTATTTTTTCAGTTATTTCTTTCAGTTATATTTTTCTTTGTTTACTTACGTGTCTGTTGATTTATTGTTTTTTCTTTTTAATTTAATTATACGGAAAGGAAAAAGAGGAATCCGAATGCAGTGTGAATTCAATTCTTCGATTTTTTTTTCACTTT
>NC_051417.1:33562648-33562806 GCF_015228065.2 Penaeus monodon | reverse complement strand
CTTTCTCCTCGACTTTCTCTATTCCCTTCTCTTGTCCGCCATCTTCTCTCCCTCTCTATTCTAAATTTTCATCCATCCGTCCCTGTTCCTCCCATCCTGTTCCTCGCGATCTTCTCCCCTCGTGTGTCAAAACTCCCTCTCTCCCCCTCGTCTATGCT
>NC_051417.1:33561371-33562552 GCF_015228065.2 Penaeus monodon | reverse complement strand
GTAAATCTCCCCCACTTCTCCATCGCGTTACCTACGGTTCGCTCTCCACACTCACAGTTTGCTAGTTCCCCTTATCCTCTCCGTTACGTTGTTCCCCTTATTCTCCTCTCTGTTCCCTTATTACCCTCTCATTCCCGTCACTTCATCTCCCCTCTCCACCCCCCCAATCACCTCCCATCTCCTCTCTCCCCCGTCACTTCATCTCCCATCTCCACCCCCCCATCACCTCCCATCTCCTCTCTCCCCCGTCACTTCATCTCCCCTCTCGCCCCATCACCTCATCCCCTGTTTCATTCTCGTCATCTCATCTCCCCTCTTCAACCGCCCCATCCCCTCTCTCCCCATCACCTCCCATCCCCTCTCATTCCCGTCACCTCATCCCTCCTCTCTTTCCTCCCCTCACCATCCCTCCTCTTCCCCCCCCCCCCCCCCCCACTCCCCCTTCCCCCCCCCCCCAGTCTATGGCCTCCAAACCTTCTTTTCCCCTCACAAAGGGTAACTTACTGGTTTTATGGAAAGGGGAACGAGAGAGATGACTTACCGCTGGGGTCTAAGGGGAGGCGAGGGAAGCGAGGGGAGAGACTGGAAGCTGATAAGAGAGACAGACGAGGGAAAAAGAGAGAAAAAGGTAAAAATTAACTGTGTGAGCGAAGGGTCACATTAGAATTACACTAAATGTGCTCTCTGTAATGGGTGTTTCGCCCTTCAGATGTGTGTTTATAATGTATTATAGAATATTGGATATAAATAGAGTGCACTACATGAATATATGATGTATAATATGGAAATAGAATGCACTGTATTATGCAATATTTAAAACATATTACACTGTGTAGAAATATAATGCACTACATAAATATATAAGAAGATATAATATAATATAGAAATAATGCTACACTCAGTTTTAATATGTACTCAGTGTACATATTAAAACACCCTTTATATAAATACTTCCTCTTATCATATGTACAGAATCCTCTTTATCAGGAAGTATATAGTAAGCTTATGAAGTAAACTCCTTTTGCATGTCCTATGTGAAGAAAGCTTGAATTGTGATCAGTTGCAGAATACACCATCATGGAAGGATTGCAAAACCTTTATGCAGACTATCTGATACCTAAATGTGGAGTTTTTTTTTTTCTTCAAAATCAGGAACTGTGAAAAGTTAAGGAAAGATTATG
>NC_051417.1:33560841-33560938 GCF_015228065.2 Penaeus monodon | reverse complement strand
CCACTGCATTCCAGGCGACAGCTATTGAGAGAAAAAAACAACTTATGAATACTTGGATTTATATACTACACACACGTACATTAATATGCAAATAAGT
>NC_051417.1:33560288-33560406 GCF_015228065.2 Penaeus monodon | reverse complement strand
AACGCTGACGTCACACGATGCAACAGGAGCGGTCGAGGAAATCAGACGCCTTATTCTTCTGAAATATATCGAAGCTGTGGGAGGTACTTCCCACGGAACCACGGGAAAATTTCAGACG
>NC_051417.1:33559655-33559769 GCF_015228065.2 Penaeus monodon | reverse complement strand
CTCCCCCCCTATTCCACAAGACCCCCCCCCCTTTGTCTCCCATCTCTCCATAGCAACAGCCTGGCCGTCACTTTCAGTCAGCTGGTACTCGTTCAAGCGGAGTCACCAAGTCAG
>NC_051417.1:33557173-33558118 GCF_015228065.2 Penaeus monodon | reverse complement strand
TCTACACGGGAAAGAGCCTCAGGAAAGTTAGCATTGATGTTGAATACCCTGAGAGGATTTTCGATACGCGTACCCCACGTTCCACACTATTCCCTTGTAGATCCGTCAGTATAAACTATCAAAGTTCTTTCCAGCGAGTGAGAGAGTGACGTAAACGCCAGCTTATTACAGCAATGGATCCTGTTAGGTACATCTTATGCTGAGAGTACTTGCTGGGTACAGAGAGAGTACATCTCATTCGCAAGAAGGTATTCGGTTTGCTCAGGACACACGGGGTTAACCTGAGACCAAGACGATCCCACAGAGTTGCTATAGGAAAAGAGGATCGAAAACAAGTTCGTAGAAGGGGATCAGAACCCCACATACTATGCTAGAAGAGTACGATCAGAGGCAGGAAAGGGATCGAATTCCAAATACCACACCTTACAACGTGCTAGCGACTTTTTACATCGGTCTCGGAGATGCAGGTCACTAGCGAAGCAAGACGGATTTTAATTTTCACATATAATGACGACTGAGGCACGTACCTGACCTGCAAAGAACTTTTTTTCCCCCCTCCTCATTCCGATTTAATATGCTCCCGCACAAAGTGAAAACAAAACTCCCCCGAACGCTACCACAGGCAAAAAAGAAAGAAACCATACTATTATCTGATCAGAACCAAAACAGAATTACAAAAGAACACGCCACCACGTCTCTAACATATATACACGAATTCCACATACAAACAACTTAATTCCAACGACGAAATGGACAACGAAATCGGCTGCATAAAGTGAGCCACAGGGACCTGCAGTCGGAGATCAATAAGTAACAGGCTATAAAATGGACCGCAATATCTTCGTATCAAGTACACGTGGGCTTGTGACTCTGTATCAGGAGACTCCATGTGCAACTTAGATGTCTCGTCACTGAAAGCTGGATTGCTGAATCGCCTTTGGAGGT
>NC_051417.1:33556617-33556888 GCF_015228065.2 Penaeus monodon | reverse complement strand
CACAGGTGGTTAGAGGTCTTGCTCCACGTAATATTTCCTTGTGATATCCTCCTTTGTCACAAGATATCTGCTTTGGTCTGCTTGCGAATTCCTGGGCAGGTAAAAGGCAGCGTCATAGCAGAGAATCGCATCTTTGTTAAAGTTGTAGATATAATATATGTTATGTGCCATAAATTGTAGATATAATATAAATGGTAAACTAGAAATTGTAAATATGATATAGATTACGAGCTATAATCTGTAGATATGATACAGATTATAAGCTATAATT
>NC_051417.1:33555793-33555872 GCF_015228065.2 Penaeus monodon | reverse complement strand
AATCAATGTTCTTTTTCGATCTGTGATTGACTACAATATACATTCACTACTGTACATAATATCTATACCTTTTTTTTGA
>NC_051417.1:33555551-33555693 GCF_015228065.2 Penaeus monodon | reverse complement strand
TCCATGTCATTGATACGCGTGTATTTTAGAGTTACCCTTTTAATCCGTATGTAATCGACTAACAACTGTAGTTTCATGATAAGTTTATCAGTATTTATTACACACAAAACATGTAAACTAAGGGAACTCACCATTAGAATGC
>NC_051417.1:33555254-33555426 GCF_015228065.2 Penaeus monodon | reverse complement strand
CATTGGGATAAATGTGACTCGTGTTATTAGCATCTTTAATAAGATCATCATCAACATTTTTTCGTCTCTGTATCATTATCATCGCCGATATTTCCTGTACAATTTTATTTCCTTTTACTAATATTTCTGTGACCTATTCAGCGAGAGAAATTTTTGATGAGCAATTTTAGAG
>NC_051417.1:33555117-33555218 GCF_015228065.2 Penaeus monodon | reverse complement strand
TGACGCGTTTATCATTCAGGCAAACATTACCCTTTCATGAGGTGAACTTACTAAATTATTTCGTAAGATAAATAAAGCAATGGCAACCTCGCCATCGGACG
>NC_051417.1:33554793-33554978 GCF_015228065.2 Penaeus monodon | reverse complement strand
TTTCTTCATCTGGGTACGATTTAAACGCAAGGCGGATGTCAGTTGTTCTGAATAATTGTTTGCAACTCGAAAAAGAGAGAAAATGAAAGATCATTAGCCTCTCTAGTGCAGAAGAACTATATACGCTTCCAGGTCATCTAAGCGGAGTCTGTTCCCCTGGTTCTAGTCTTAAGAATAGGGTCTAC
>NC_051417.1:33552750-33553418 GCF_015228065.2 Penaeus monodon | reverse complement strand
GTACACAATAGAACGTTATATCGCCTTAATAGACATGTCAAGGAACACATTCGCATAGTTACCTGGTGAGTGAACGAAAAAAAAAGAAAATCTTAAAACGGAGGACAAGAAAAGCGAATTAATATAGGCCTAAGAGCGCGTCATACACCTGCTTCAGGATGTTTACTGCAGGAGGAACCTCGCCAATCACAACCACGCTGGTCTCACGTGCCAATCTGCACTTTGGTATTCACTCGCTCTACCTTTTGAAAGTTATGTGTAAGACGCTTATAATACCGTGCGAGCAAAAGAAAAAAAAACTGAAGAATAAGATAATGAATACTATCATGGTATGGTTTGAGCTATTTTACAAAAAAAAGTGCAAAATTTCCTGTACGTTTGATGAATTTCGAGAGTACGCATATCATTGCGGGTTCAGTATTGAAAAACGACGCGCGATTCCCGTAGAGTTTCTTCGCGCGAGAGCTATTGTACCATATGGAACACGTACGTAAGCCAATAGTAAACAAAAGGCAATCTCTACGCTATAGTCCAAAAGGTCACACAGTGAATGAACTTATGTAATAAGGAGAAGGAAGCGAGTGCCTACAGGTTTGTTGCGAGGGGAAAAATGAAGACAGAAGGCATGGCGGAATGTTGTAAGTGCGACGGGAATGGGAGGGAGGGAG
>NC_051417.1:33552404-33552681 GCF_015228065.2 Penaeus monodon | reverse complement strand
TTTGCCTCGCTCCTCACCTTCCTCCTCCAATATTGATCAGGGCGCGGCCAGGCCCTCGTCACTTGTCACAGGATTCCGTTCACTTTCAGGAGCCTTTTGTCCCGCACGCCCCTCCTCCTCGCCTTCCTGCTGCTTGTTGCTTCCCGCCAGGCTGTCGGGAAGAGCGGCCGCCATTTCCAGCGGCATGTGGGCGTCGGTGGGCGTCTATCGGGGAGCTTAAATCGAGGTGTGAGCGAGGGCGAGTGAGCGGAGTGTTGGGGTCGGCGGGTGAGTGCGT
>NC_051417.1:33552302-33552378 GCF_015228065.2 Penaeus monodon | reverse complement strand
TCATCTCCACTACTGCTGGCCAGGCCCTGTCACCCTCAACATGCTCGTCTTGCCTGGTGGCTGGTCCGCACTGGCA
>NC_051417.1:33551106-33552184 GCF_015228065.2 Penaeus monodon | reverse complement strand
AGTCCCCTCTCCCGCCTTCCATTTCCCCTCGTATGCTATGCGCGGCGTGGCACCCTCTTCTCCCTGCCTCGTCCCCGCCGCGGCATAGTCGCTCTGACACTCCTTCCTCTCCTCGTGTGTCATGGCTTGATCCTGCGGGTCATGGATCCTCCTCCCGCCCCATTTCCCCTTCCCCTTCCCCCGCCCTCTTCCCTCTGCGCTTTCACTCTTCTTCCTCTTCCTCTCCCCTTCCCGCTTGCTTTCCCCCCCCTTCCTTCTTCTCTATGCCCTCGTTTCCCTTTCCTCATTTCGTCTTCCCCTTTTCCTTTCCCCTTCTCTTTCCCCACCCATTTCCCTCTCCCTCTCTTCCATTCTTCTTCCAGCCTCTCCCCCTTCCATATCATCCTACTTTCCCATTTCCTCTTCCCCCTCCCTCTTTTCCTTCCTTCTTCCTTTTCCTTCATCCCTCATCCCCTTTCCCCTTCCTCTTACCACTTCCTTTCCCCCATCCTTTCGTCTCCCATTTCCTCCCCCCCTTCTCCCTTCCCCGCCCTCCGTTCTCTTTCCCCTTACCCTTCTCTCTCCCTTCTTCCCCCTTCCTGCTTCTTTGCCCTCCTTCTCTCGTCCCCCTTCCCCGTACCCCTCCTCCCCCATCTCCTTCCCATCCTTCTCCCCTCTCCCTTGCCCTTCCAGTCCCTCGTGTGGCATGGCACGCTCATGGCCCTCGCAACACACTGTGCTCAACTGGCTCCTCTTGCTCCCGGGTGCCATTGTGTTATGTACCATCTCGTTGTTTGTCTTAAGCTTTTATGGCGTCTTGACCTTTGCACGAAGTCGCCACCAGCTTCTTGAAAATGTCGGGATTGCATGTCATAATGCCTTCCCTCTTGGACATCGGACACTATCCCTTTCCTCCTTTCTGTACCTTCCATTCGACCTCCTCTTGCCCCTTGCCCATGTCCACTCCACCTCTCGCCCTCCTCAGGTCACGAGCACATACATTGTCCTCGGTCTTTCTACTTGACCTGTTTTGCCCTCCTCACAATACGGCCTCCTCGAGTCGCCATATGACAAGCGAGGCTTTTAGCACCATTTTCAT
>NC_051417.1:33550945-33551069 GCF_015228065.2 Penaeus monodon | reverse complement strand
TTATTTTTTCCCTTCTCCAAGGCACTTTCCTTAGATATTCTTAATATCTGTGTGTATTGTCTCCCGGTTTCTCCTCCTTCTTTCTCCTTTTGATACTCCTCTATGCTTATTGCCCATCATCATC
>NC_051417.1:33550533-33550849 GCF_015228065.2 Penaeus monodon | reverse complement strand
CTTTCCGTTTTCAATTCTGCTTTTCTACCTTTCCTTCTTTTTGTCTACTCCCCCCCACCCAATTTCTTCTCCTCCTCCCCCAACTCTTCTACATTCTCTGAATACCTTCTTCCTCCTCCCTCCTCTTTTCCCTCTATCCCCCAACGCTCTCTCCACACTTCCTTCGCCCCTACAGCAAATAACACACGCATTAACGCATATTATATTCAGCTTTTGGATACCATCCCTATATATTCACAAGAACTATTTCATAAAAAAATCCAGAAATATACAATATCGATCTTTATAACTATTTACATTAGCTTCTGTATAGCAC
>NC_051417.1:33550023-33550167 GCF_015228065.2 Penaeus monodon | reverse complement strand
AGTCATGGACCGTAAGCTAAAATCCTCATTACGAGTCACGTCCTCTTATTAGAGCTGCGTCATCGACTATTAATGATAATTATTGTTCTTAACAGCCAAATGAAATATAAAAGGTACCATTATTTGCATATATTTAATACGTCT
>NC_051417.1:33549437-33549573 GCF_015228065.2 Penaeus monodon | reverse complement strand
TTCTATATCACATCTATCGAAAATGAACTCTGTCGAGCAGACACTCTTCATTATTTCAGTCGAATGACTCTGGTCTGCACACTGAACATACGAACGTACGATCTATATACACCTTCGTGGTAAACTTATGGGCAAT
>NC_051417.1:33546957-33547147 GCF_015228065.2 Penaeus monodon | reverse complement strand
ATTAGATAGACAGATACACATTATATATAGATAATTACACTTCAGTATCTCAGTACAATAGGGTCATGTTCAATTTCAGTGGATATGATAACCTCATGTTCTGTATACGTTTATACCATAGATAGACGTACACAACAACAAATCGCAGTCTTATATTCAGTTAACTTAATTATATTGATCTGTGCAATGT
>NC_051417.1:33546317-33546831 GCF_015228065.2 Penaeus monodon | reverse complement strand
ACTGAGGCTGTTTGTCTTTTCACATTTTCACTCAACATTACTGTGTATGTATTTTTTTTTCACCAAAGACTAGTTTTTAGTGTTGATAAATACCATAATATATTCGTCAATTCAAGTATTGATTCATTACTTTTAGCTGAAGATATATACTATCTCTTATGTAAGCATCACGATATGTATGCCTAAAAGTACATTATATAATTCGCCTACGCGCGCGAGATGATGAGACATCAGTCTAATCCCAGGGTATAACACAGCATCCTGGAACTAGAGACATGAATGAAATTGAAAATGTTCGTGTAAAACACAAGGATGAAATATTAGGAAGACAGTAAGATGAGTGAAACCTGGATAGAGAGATAGGCAGACAGACATAGATACATCATCACATTGTACAGCATACACTGGTTTAAGTTCTGGGACCTACAGTCTTTTGCCGCTCGTAACATCGAGTCCGCGGAAAGAGGTAAATTCCAACTTGGAACTTTGGACTTATCGTGAAAGCCTCGGAATC
>NC_051417.1:33545425-33545809 GCF_015228065.2 Penaeus monodon | reverse complement strand
CATACCTATAATAACCACATAAGCTACACTCTTTCCTAAACTCCTAAGGATTCAATTGTTAGGACCCCCCCCCCCCCACCAAACTTCCTTTTCATTGCAGGAAGTGTAAAAAAAAATGGATGGGGAGCAGGAGAAAAAGAAAGAGAGAGAAAAAAATCATTGAAGAAAAGGGGGAGCTAGAAAGTAAAGAAATAAAGGAAGGAACTAGCAGGAAGTGGAAGAATTAAGACGCCGAGGATCGCTTGGAGTGATAAGCAGTCTGACTAAAATGTCAGTTCGCTCAAGATGGCTGCTGGCTACGAGAAGACTGACTAATTTGCATGTGATCCCTGAGTCAGGAATTTCTCGTCAGCGCAGAAGTGGGATTTGGCTGCCAGACTTTCG
>NC_051417.1:33545012-33545088 GCF_015228065.2 Penaeus monodon | reverse complement strand
TAGTCTGTGTGCATGTGATCCCTGAGTCAGGAATTTCTCGTCAGCGCAGAAGTGGGATTTGGCTGCCAGACTTTCG
>NC_051417.1:33543137-33543394 GCF_015228065.2 Penaeus monodon | reverse complement strand
AGTCTCTCGCACTAAGGGTCACCTGTTGCAGAATACTTTTCCTGAGAATTAATACCTGGTTGCCATGTCGACGGTTCTCTCAATTGCCCTTTTCTACTTCTTGGCTTTTCTTATATTTTTCTCTTTTTCCCCCTTGTTGTTTCTTTTCTTTTCTTTTCTTTGTGGTCTTTGGTTTTCATTATTTCTTCTCATTAAAAAAAAAATCATATTTGTGTTAAATCATATTTTGTTCGTTATTTTTATATTTTGTTTTAGTG
>NC_051417.1:33542173-33542250 GCF_015228065.2 Penaeus monodon | reverse complement strand
GCCATGCAGGCCCGTGATCGTTTTCTTTGTTCTCATGACCGTTCTCAGGCTGTCCCTCCATGCAATCATGCACCTCG
>NC_051417.1:33541732-33541820 GCF_015228065.2 Penaeus monodon | reverse complement strand
GATATTGCGTGCTTTTCTTTTATAAATTAATTGCTTTTGTTTTTGTTGTTTATTTACTGGTATTATCTCTTTGCTTTATCTGTGTCTT
>NC_051417.1:33541134-33541248 GCF_015228065.2 Penaeus monodon | reverse complement strand
ACAAAATGATACGGATATCTGACACAATCTGTGCCGGATTGTGGAAGGACTGTAACCCTCCATCGTGTGTCAGATAACTGCGTCCGAATTTTCGATTTTTTTTTTGTAAGTTAT
>NC_051417.1:33540528-33540836 GCF_015228065.2 Penaeus monodon | reverse complement strand
ATCAACGTACCCACCAACCAGACTACAAATAAAATCCCGATCCCAAATATTCCAAAAATGCCCATGCCAGCCCCTAGGATCGCGATGCATCCCTAGGATCGCGATGCATCCCTAGGATCGCGATGCATCCCTAGGATCGCGATGCAGCGGCACGCGACTCCCCCATGTCCAGGATTCTCTTCGATGTCTGATTCCACCGAAGCGATGTGTAATGATGTCATTTTGTTAGGTTGAAGTGTCGTTGGTGCTCTAGAGGCTTGCTACTGGGAAAAGGACCTTGGCCTGAAAGCAGCTTTCAAGGGGAAATG
>NC_051417.1:33539793-33539973 GCF_015228065.2 Penaeus monodon | reverse complement strand
AACGAACCTTTGTGCCTCTACACATATATTTGAAACACAAAAAACTTTGAAATTACCCCCGGGCGTCCCTTTGGAAGGTTTTAAAAGGGCAGGGGGGGGGTTAGTACCATATCAAAAAATCCCCCATCGGGGTGGGTTTCCCTTGCCCGGGGTTTGGGGGGGGGGGGAAAAAAAAAAAAA
>NC_051417.1:33538955-33539151 GCF_015228065.2 Penaeus monodon | reverse complement strand
AAGATTTTATAAAAAATAGCTAGACGATAGTGATAAAATATAATTAGAAATAAAAAGGGTAAAAAATTTAGATGTAGAAGAAGAAGATGGGAAAAAGATAGAGAAAAGAAGAAGAAGAGAAAAGGGGAAGAGAGATAAGAGGGAAGAGGAGAAGAAGAGGGTGAGAGGAGAGAGGAGAGAGAGGGGAGCCCCGGAG
>NC_051417.1:33538799-33538911 GCF_015228065.2 Penaeus monodon | reverse complement strand
TGACGGGCAAGGTGGGGGGAGGGAAAAGCAAAGTGAAGGGTGGGATAGTAGAAAATAGAAAGATAGATATGGACAACCCCCAAAAGACACACACTACAATATATCGAAGAAA
>NC_051417.1:33538229-33538566 GCF_015228065.2 Penaeus monodon | reverse complement strand
CAGACGACAGATAAAGAACAGACTACGAAAATAAGGGATAAATAAACAAAAATTGAACAAGAAAAAAAGAAAGGAGAGGAAAAGAGAGAGAAAAAATAGGAAGATAGAAAATTGCTAACAATATCGTGCCTTCGCTACTATTTTACAATTAAAGCATTTCCTATTTTGCGCTTTTCAATTCCATTTTCGTGAAACGAGCACTTTCCACCATTTCACCCAATCGCACCCGTGGACATACTCCCCAAAATAAAATTTCTTCAATAAAACCGCGTCGTAAAACGCAAAAAAAAATCGTGCTTTTTTACACGGCACTCTTTTCCCCCCCTTTTTCTCCTTT
>NC_051417.1:33537290-33537993 GCF_015228065.2 Penaeus monodon | reverse complement strand
TTTTCCCCCTTTCGAAAGCAGTCAAAGCAAAAATTTATAAAAAAAAGGGGGTTGGACCTGACCAAAAAAAGGTTTTTTTCAGGTGCAAGGGCAACGGGGAAAAGGGACGTGTTTTAAAAAAAGGGATAGAAGAAAAAAAAAAGAAGAGCGAGGGGGAAAGGAAAAAAATATAATAGAAAAAAATAATAAATAAAAATAAAATAAAAAATAAAAAAAGTAGGGGAAAAAACAATGATAAAAAAATAAAATATAATTTTAAATAAAAAAAAATAAAAAAAGAAATAGGGAGAAGGGGGATGAGTGAAGTGAAAAAATTAATAGAAGAATGAGTTAAAAGCAGGAAAGAGAGGAAGACGAAAAAACAAAAAATTTATAAAAAAAAGAGAAATTTTTGTTATAAAAAAAAAACAAAAATAAAAAAAAAAAAATAAGAAAAAGGAGATATGTAGATAGAGAGAAGAGAAAAAAGAAATAATAGAAGAGAAAAGACAGGGGAAGTTGAGGGGAAAACGAAAATAAAAGAAAAATAAAAACAAAATATAAAAAAAAAAAAATAATAAAAAAATAATAAAAATTTAAATAATAAATATATAGAAAAACACCACACACACACACACACCATAAAAAAATAAAATATGAAAGAAATAAAAATAAATTAAAAATAAAAAAAAAATTAAAAAAGGGAACACCCAAAACAACCAAA
>NC_051417.1:33536008-33536491 GCF_015228065.2 Penaeus monodon | reverse complement strand
AGGGCACGTGAAATTGTATAGTAGTGTTTCCCGTCCCACATAACCCAACACTTGTTCAGAAAACGAAGGGGTTAATTTTTTTATCGGAGTCCTTTTAGGATTATTTTTTTTTCTACTTTATCATAGTTTTTTTTTTTTGCCTAAGAAATTAGGGCCCCCGTACTTTTGGGTAAGGATAGGTAATATCGTATGAAGAAAAAAAGGGAAAAAAAAAGTTTAGAAAAAGAGATTGGGAAAAAAGGGATACCAAACCCTTTTACGTTATCAAATGTACTTTAACCGTCCAGGAGGTGTAGGAGGTTTAAAATTTTCTGGATCCTTATTCCCACATTCCCTTTTCCCTTTCTCCTTCCCCGCCCTTTTACACAAACCCCGGGCCCCGCCCAAATACATCAGGTCACTGTGGCCCCTCCTGACCCCTTCAATCGGCCTCTCCCTCGGGGCCTTTGGTGAAAATCTTCCCTTTTTCCTTTTTCCCTTTTT
>NC_051417.1:33535316-33535523 GCF_015228065.2 Penaeus monodon | reverse complement strand
TAAACAGATATCGTGCCTTCGCTACTATTTAGCAATTAAAGCATTTCCTATTTAGCGCATTTTCTCATATTCCATCTTTCGTGAATCGAATGCACTTTCCACTTCATTTCAGCCCCTGAATCGCAGCCTCGTGGACATACTCCCTAATAATAATATATTTCTTCCAATAAGACGCTGTCGTAAAATCGCTAAACAGAAAAATCTGTG
>NC_051417.1:33534974-33535097 GCF_015228065.2 Penaeus monodon | reverse complement strand
GAATAAGCATGTCAAAGTCAAAATTTATAATAACGTTATATGGAATTGTTGTTACCTGTATCCTTAAAAAATATGTATGTTTTTTTTTTCTATTGGTTGCAAGTGCATATCTAGGACATAAGT
>NC_051417.1:33533134-33533674 GCF_015228065.2 Penaeus monodon | reverse complement strand
ATATCCAGAAAAAAGAAAAGTTCTGTGGGGTTCCGAGGCGTTTGAAGGGCACGTGAAGTTGTATATGTAGTGTTTCCTGTTCCGACATCAACCCAACACTTGTTCAGAACACGAAGGGATTAATTTCTTAGTCTGGAGTGCCTTTGAGGATTATTTTTATTTCTACTTTTATCATATGTTTTTTTTTTTTGGCCTAATGATTATTCAGGTCCTTCGTACTTGGGATAGAGGATAGGTATATATCGTATGAAGAAAAGAGGGAAAAAAACGTTGAGAAAGAGATGATTGGTAAAATAGGTAATACCAACCTTATACGTTATCAAATGCTATCCTTTCAACCTGTCCAGGAGGTGTAGGAGGTTCAAAATTATTCTGGATCCTTCATTCCCATCATTCTCCTTTCTCCCTTTCTCCTTTCCTCCGCCTTCTACACAACGCCGGGCCAGCCAAATACATCAGGTCACTGTGGCCCCTCCTGACGCCCGTTCAATCGGCCTCTCCCTCGGCCTTGCTGATGAAAATCTTCCTTTATCCTCCCTT
>NC_051417.1:33531979-33533033 GCF_015228065.2 Penaeus monodon | reverse complement strand
GTCCACTCCTGTCACTCCGTCTCATATCACTCTCTCCTTCTCCCTTACCTCTTTTCCCTCTCTCCTTCTCTCCTCTCTCTTTCCCCCTGTCCCTCCTCCCTCCGTCCCATCTCTCCTTCTTTTCTCTCTGCCCTTCCTATCCCTCACTCATCCTTTCCCTCCTCCCCTCTCTTTCTTCTTTTTCTCGCCTTTTTCTCCTTTCTCCCTCTCTTCTTCTCTTTCTCGCCTTCTTTCACCCTCTCTCCTCCTTTTTCTTCCTCCTCCCTATTCCCTCAATCCCCCCCTCTCCTCCTTTTTCTTCCTCCTCCCTCTCCCCTCATTCCCTCCTCTCCTTCTTTCTCCCCCTCTTCCTGCCCTCCTCCCTTCCTCTCTCACTCTTCTTCTTCTCCTCCTCCATCCCTCTACCCTCTCCCTCGCCTGAGATCTTCACACTCCCAGGTAGCCTCGACGCTTCCCTCGGGCCTGGCGCTCCATTTTTACTGTAGATGGTCAGCTGACAAGGCGCTCTGAGAGGGGAAAGGGAAGGGTGAGGGAGGGGAAGTGGGGAGGATGAGGGGGGGGAAAGTGAAGGGTGAGAGAGGGCGAGAAGGGTGAGGGAGGGGAAGGGAAGGGTGAGCGGAGAGGGGAAAGGGAAGGGTGAGGGAGGGGAAGGGAAGGGTGAGCGGAGAGGGGAAAGGGAAGGGTGAGGGAGGGGAAGGGAAGGGTGGGGAAACAGGGTGGGAGAAAAGTAGGATTGGGATAGAAGAAGGGAAGGGGGAGAGTAGGAAGGGAAGATAGAAGGAGAGGAGGAGAGGAAGGGAGAGAGGAAGAAGGGGAGAGGAAGAGGAAGGCGAAGGTGGAGAAAGAAGACTGAGAGGAAGGGAGGAAGAGAGAAAGGATAAAGAGGGAACATAAGGATAAGGAATGAAGAAGAGAAGGAAGGAAAGAAAGAGGAAGAAGAGAGAGAGGGGCAAGAGGAGAAGGAGGAAGGAAATGGGAAGGAGGTGGAGAGAGGAGTGAATGGAGCGGTAATGGGACGAAGCAAGAAGAGATGGAGAAGGAGACGAATGGAACG
>NC_051417.1:33530129-33530318 GCF_015228065.2 Penaeus monodon | reverse complement strand
ATTTTTTTTTTCTCTCCAAAAAGCGAAAATGCAAATACGACAGAAATGTTGAATGAAAGAGATTATGAATTCCTCTCGCATTCTCTAATTCTTTTCATATTTCACTTCAGTTGTCGAATTCTTCCTAACTGTGCCAAGATGAGGAAACAATGTCTAGAATACATTCACAGAGATGTTAGACCATAGTGC
>NC_051417.1:33528689-33528914 GCF_015228065.2 Penaeus monodon | reverse complement strand
GAACTTAAGAAAAAAAGAGAAAAAAAAGAACTTGGTACCTTTCTCTGTTCTTCTTCCTCTGGCGTATTTAAAGCATACGTTTTATATCTATACAAATATAAAGCAATGCAAAAGATTGTCAAAAATTCCTTTTTTTTCTGCATGACCTTTTTATTATTTGAATCTCAATAACTAAAAGTTATATAACAGACAAGTAGATATTGAATCTGAGATATAAGGTCAAAT
>NC_051417.1:33528166-33528484 GCF_015228065.2 Penaeus monodon | reverse complement strand
AGATTTAGTAAAAATGATCCTATGCTCTGTTCCACGGCAGGGTATTTGACCTTATATCTCAGATTCAATATCTACTTGTCTGTTATATAACTTTTAGTTATTGAGATTCAAATAATAAAAAGGTCATGCAGAAAAAAAAGGAATTTTTGACAATCTTTTGCATTGCTTTATATATGTATAGATATAAAACGTATGCTTTAAATACGCCAGAGGAAGAAGAACAGAGAAAGGTACCAAGTTCTTTTTTTTCTCTTTTTTTCTTAAGTTCAGGGGGGGGGGGGTCGTCGAACAGGGAGTCTCGAAATCGTAGATTTTTAC
>NC_051417.1:33527202-33527465 GCF_015228065.2 Penaeus monodon | reverse complement strand
TGTTTTCAGTTACCAGTAACAGTGATTAAACCTTAGGAAGATAATGCCACCTGTTCGATCAGGTAACGAACGGTGTGTAACAGTGAACAGCTGTCTGGTATACAAGCCGGAATTAGTAGCTGTGAAGTTAATTTTAGAACATGAAATCATCTGGATATTTTCAAATCCGATACATCATTTTGAAATTCATCTCTGGTATATAAGCCGGAATTACCAGCCATGGAGTTAATTTTAGAATATGAAATACCCGAAAAACAATCATC
>NC_051417.1:33526241-33527163 GCF_015228065.2 Penaeus monodon | reverse complement strand
TAATTTCGGAATTCTTCCAGACTAAGGAATATTCATAATTTTTCCCTCGGCAGAAAAAAAGGGAAAATGATTAATATCACAAACGGTATAACAAAGAACAGAAAAATGGTAGAAACTTGTGAAAACAAATGTATATGCTGTGAATGCTGGAGTGGCGCCATCCATCAGCGGAGAATGTAACCAAAACACCTTTCTTTTTTTTTACGTAAACTTGTAAGCTTGATGTATATATCACTGAGGAAGAGAAGTGAGTATAGTATGGCATGACTGTTATGGATGGAATGTCATAGTTGGTGCTGGGTATAATGTGTTTGACATCGCTGTTGAAAAGTGATATGATCTTGATAGTGTTACTCGGTGATACATAACGAATTGTTTTAATTAACAAACGAACTGTTTTACTTGCTATGAACTTCTTTGATTTTGTATTTGCGTGCTAAATATTGTAATTGTCCCGTATTATTTCACTGTAACGATAATAATTTACATATCTTTTCGTTTAGTTTATTAAAAGTATGAATGTAATCTTATTTCGTCGTTTGGTTAATCTATGATCTTATCATAACTCATTCCGAAGAAAACGAGCAGTTAATTCATATATAAACTAATATGATCAAATAGTTTAATCATCACAGTGTTTCTGGAAAATGATAATATACGCATTTATTTTTTTCCCCGAAGATGACAAAATCACCAATTAATTAACATCAGCTTTTTTTTAGGGGGGGGGTGGGCATTTCTTGTCAAGATGATGAAACTCGAAACAGTTCATTTCCATTAGAGCTCAAATTAGTTAGTTTCGCGGGTCTTCGATCCTCGGCAATCAAGAGATGCAATAATGAAAGGTGTTGAAATGTGAAAATTGGCTCGGTATTTCCGTAGATTTGTTTTGTTTGTTGTGATGTGACCTCTCGTTCACCAT
>NC_051417.1:33525840-33526014 GCF_015228065.2 Penaeus monodon | reverse complement strand
GCTGTCTTCCAGCAACTGGTCTACAAAAATACAAAGTGAGCGTACCAAGTTTAATCCACCAGAGACCTGTAGGTAATTTTCTTACCTTTTGTAATGTTGTACTCTCCCTAATTTCGTAAGTTTAGTCTGCGATCCCACCTTAGCCGGAGCACTAGGTCATCGAAGTTTGAGAAC
>NC_051417.1:33525652-33525740 GCF_015228065.2 Penaeus monodon | reverse complement strand
TCTTGCATTGTTGATTCAGAAGTGCTTGCTTTTGTGACTTCAGTTTTTCCGCTTTGTTAATTCTCTCTTGTCATCGGCCCACGGGACG
>NC_051417.1:33525466-33525615 GCF_015228065.2 Penaeus monodon | reverse complement strand
TGCTCTCATGTGTGTAAAAGAGAAAAGGAGAAGGTCAAGTTTCGAAGACGCCGAAGAGGAAAATAGGAAGAGAATCATTTATCTGTTTCATGCCCTGAAGGAAAGGAAGAAAGAGGGAAAATGAAAGGAAAGAAGAGAGAAAAGAAGTA
>NC_051417.1:33524879-33525231 GCF_015228065.2 Penaeus monodon | reverse complement strand
ATGAAATTGATTTGTATTTTCATTTGATACGCAGTGACGTTTTGACTCCCCCTCCCCCCCTCCCACCCAAAAAAAATCATAATGGCAATTAGAAATAAAATAAGGCAAGAGAAGGTCTTAGAGAAAGGCATTTTGGGTGTTCTGGGCTGCACTGCCCGGGTGAAACTCAAAACATCAAACTGTAGTGGATATTGTGTGGTAAGTGTATATACCCAGTTTTTTTCCTGTGTCTTCTTTCTTTATTGCGTTTGGTTTAGTTCTCTTTTCCACTTTTTCTCCTATTCCTATGTTATCTCACATGTTTAACCTAGTATATGTGTTTCTTTTTTTCATATAAGTAAAATTATTTTTT
>NC_051417.1:33524483-33524832 GCF_015228065.2 Penaeus monodon | reverse complement strand
GTTTACATTTATACAGTGGTTGCACAGGAAGTGGAATAGAAATGCATAGAACTATGGATGGGAGTCTTACTTGTTATAAGAAACCTTAACAACACGATAAACAACACAACAGAACTAACGAGGATGTGACGGTTTCCGTTTAACATGGGGGTGGAATGGGGAATGTGAGAAAAGGTTCGAATTTGCAAAGCGTCATAGATGCGTATTGCCCACACTTAGTTCAAAACATGGATAGAAATTTTGTAGAGTATAAGTAAAGTTTAAAAAAGGGATCGAGGACTTTCGTTTAAGGAATGCAAAGTGATTAGAGACTCAAGATATGAGGCTAAGCTCAGTCAGTGAGTGATCA
>NC_051417.1:33524212-33524456 GCF_015228065.2 Penaeus monodon | reverse complement strand
TTCCCTTGGTCTGTGTCTCGAAGCTGAACCGACTTGAGCAGATAAGAATAACCCCGAGATAAGGACGCCTTTAGGATGACGAACACGAGAAAGGGTCTGATTCCTTGTAGAAAGCTGGAGAGACACCAAAGGACCTCAGTGTCACGCAGGAGTGGCGCTGAGACTGCCAAGAGCTATTAATTTTTTCTGACGGCCTTGCGTAGTCCCGATGCTGTTTGTGCAAGAGGAGAGAGGGTCTTCTCAG
>NC_051417.1:33523604-33523941 GCF_015228065.2 Penaeus monodon | reverse complement strand
AGGTTCGTACTCCCTCCTACTTTTATCGTACGGTTTATCGCATTCAAGCTTAATGATATAAGTCTAAGATAAATCATAAAAACTTTCATGCTAATTCCTTCATTTTATGAGGAAGAAATTGGCGGACAATGCGAGTGGCTCGGTTATTTCTGCTATGTTCTTTGTGCATTTTATTCAAATTTTTTACTTTTCACTAGGAGACTCCGTTTTCTAAGAATTGAGGCAATGTTTATTAAGTTATTTTACGCAATTTTGTTGTTTGTTGTTGATATAGTTAGTGATTCTGTTTTTTTTTTTTTCAAGATTTGTATTATTTTGTCATTTTTTTGTCTGTTGT
>NC_051417.1:33523061-33523230 GCF_015228065.2 Penaeus monodon | reverse complement strand
AATGGATATGCGTTTCTCGATAACTGTTTGCTTTATCAAACATATTGATTAAATAACTGAATTTGCGTGTAATTTGAGTTAAGTGATTCGTGATTAGCAACATTGCACGCCTCGTATCTGTCGCTTATACAGTTAATGCAAACTCTAATACAGTTTGTCTGTTTCGCTG
>NC_051417.1:33522828-33522920 GCF_015228065.2 Penaeus monodon | reverse complement strand
CATAGAACAAACAAACAACAACAATGACAAAGCTTTTTCTTTGACTTTTGTCTGATGTTTTTTTTTATATTGTTTAATATTTTCCAAATCGT
>NC_051417.1:33522609-33522674 GCF_015228065.2 Penaeus monodon | reverse complement strand
GTCTGATATTTAATTAACTTCATTACTCAAGTCGTATTGTTTTGTTAATTATTTTGCTGCAAATA
>NC_051417.1:33522433-33522529 GCF_015228065.2 Penaeus monodon | reverse complement strand
TTAATCGTTTTAAAAATTTTCTGATCTCATTTTTTTTTGTATTGTTGTCTTTGTCGTCGCTGTTATTTTTATATCGTTTAATATTTTCCTAAATCG
>NC_051417.1:33521783-33521933 GCF_015228065.2 Penaeus monodon | reverse complement strand
TAGTTTGATCTTTTTTATTATTATTCCTGAGGTGGGTCAATTAAATCGATTTTTTACCACAGACTATACGATTTTTCCCTTGATAACTTAACTTTTCGTCTATAATTTTCGGTTACAGTGAAAATCGAACATGTAAATCACACTTTCGTC
>NC_051417.1:33521506-33521763 GCF_015228065.2 Penaeus monodon | reverse complement strand
TCATCTATTTACTTTTCACTTATTTTTATTTTCATCGTTTATTTTGTTCTCTGTATTTTCTTTTTCGCCAAAAGCTTTATTTCACTTTTTTCCTTAAATTTGAAAAACGGGTTTTCCCCTTTTCGACACCTTTCTGGCTCGAGTTAAATTGCGAAAAAAAAATTGGAAATTCAATTTTAGTTGAGTGTTAGGGGTGAACCTGAAGATTTTTTCATTATGGAATGTTGAAATTTTTATGAAAATTAACGTATTTTTGC
>NC_051417.1:33520879-33521132 GCF_015228065.2 Penaeus monodon | reverse complement strand
TTTGAAATTTATTACCCACAAATCTTTACCATTGTCATTACCTTATTTTTTATCACCACCCTCTTTATTGCTTTGCTTTCGTGTAAAATATAAACTTCAACAAAAAAAAATGTATATAATACTGTAATGATGAAAAATGCTCCCTCTACCTTCGGGGACAGGTCATCCTGACCCCACCTTTTCGTCTTTCCTCTATCTTTACAAATTAAAATTTTAAGATTCTTAAATACTGCGTGCGAAAACACAAAGACTG
>NC_051417.1:33520393-33520856 GCF_015228065.2 Penaeus monodon | reverse complement strand
GCAATTAGAAAGATATATTCGTCTTTAAAAATTGGAGAAAAAATATGCTTTATAAGTTTTTTATACCGGGGGGAAAAGATGCCCAATGGACTTTATAAAGCCATCAACATCAACAAATATGCTAACACTATTCTAGTTAGGCGTTTTAGTTAAAAGGAAAATCAAAAGACGCAAAAGGTGACCCAAAAGACACGGGATGAGCACCCAAAAAGGGGGACCAGGCTGTAGGGGCGGTGTCCTCCCCCCCCCGGGGACTGAGCGGGGGCCGGGGCCAATAGGGGGGGGAAAACGGGGACAAAAAGGGATGAGAGGGAGAAAAGGGCACAGGGGAAGAGGGAAGGTAATGGGGGTCCAGAGCGCAGTGACGGGGGAAGTGAAAAGGGACTTGGGGGGAGACAGCGTGGGAAGGGGAAACGGAGGAAGAGGGCTCCGACAGTTTAAATAAAAGGGAACAAAACGGCAG
>NC_051417.1:33519656-33520336 GCF_015228065.2 Penaeus monodon | reverse complement strand
AAAGGGGTACTCCGCAGGAAGGGGGGAAAAAGCAGGGGAGGGGCCAGGGGAGGAAGGATTTAAAATGGGGATAAGGGCCCCCCGAAAAAGGGGAAGGGAAACAGAGGGGATAGGTTCAGTGACGGGGGGGGGGAAAACGGGGGGCTTAAAACCCTAGAGACTTTTGAAAGGGGGAAGGCAAGCAGGGGCACCCGGGGTTGGGAATGGAAACATAGGGTTTGGGGGTCACGCAAATAAAAAGAAAAAGGGGGATTAAAAAAAAAACAGAAAAAGAACAGTGTAACAGATAAATGGTGTGCTAAGGGGAGGAAAAAGGGGGGAAAAGGGGGGGAAGGGAGGACTGAGGTCCAGCAGGAAAACGGGAAAATAAAGGGCCGGGGAGCCCGGGGAGGGAGGAAGGGAAAGGAGGCGAGGGGGCATCGAAGGGAGGGAAAGGGATAACGGAGGGGCCCCCCCCTGTCAACGGATTGCACGACACATTGTAAATTTTCGCTTTGGGGGCCCACGCGTCGACTTTTGGAAACGCACATTCCGCGCCTCGGCTGGACAGATCAGCGGGGTAAAAGAAGGGAAATGACTCGACAGGCAACAGCGTCCCCCCGATCGTTGTAAAAAATTTAAAAGTCCCTCGAACCCTAAATAAAAACCCCACTCCACAGGCGGAAAAACGTGCTCAAAAA
>NC_051417.1:33519381-33519612 GCF_015228065.2 Penaeus monodon | reverse complement strand
GCGGTGTGTCAAAACCCTTCAAAGCAGGCGGTATGTTCGGCGTTAAAAGGGGTAATTGGGCGGGGTGAAAAATCCCGAAGGGGGTCAAGCCGCCATCCCCCGCCCCGCCAAAGCCCCCCGGGGGAACTTGGCACTGATAATGCCTGATCCCGGGGCTGCGTCTGCCGAAGGGGTTTGTGTCAAAGGCCCCCGTGGGGACGACACGACCCAACTGCGGAGGAGATTCGTGTC
>NC_051417.1:33517384-33518610 GCF_015228065.2 Penaeus monodon | reverse complement strand
CGAGCTCGACATCCGCGCAAGACACCAGCAGGAACACCGTCGAGGCTCTTCGCTTGAGCAAGATGGCTGCTCGGGGGGGGGGGGGGTCTCGAGAGGCAGGGCGAGGAGAGAGACACACCTGGCAAGGCGATAGATAGATACACCTGGGTGGAGATAGATCTGCCTGGCGAGGAGAGAGACACACTGGCAAGGCGATAGATAATACACCTGGGTGGAGATAAAATCTGCCGGGCCGAGGATGAGACACACCGGGCAAGGCGATAGATAGATACACCTGGGTGGAGATAGATCTGCCTGGCGAGGAGAGAGACACCCCTGGCAAGGCGATAGATAGATACACCTGGTGGAGATAGATCTGCCTGGCGAGGGGGAGACACACCGGGCAAGGCGATAGATATATACACCTGGCGAGAGAGAGAGAGAGACACTTGACGAGGAGATAGATACAGCTGAACAGGTGATAGATTTACCTGGCGAGGAGACAGATACGCTGCTGAGAGAAAAGAGAGACACCTGGCGAGGCGATAGATATATCAACCCGGCAAGGCGATAGATAGATACACCTGGCGAGGAGAAAAACATACCTGCGAGGAAATATACCTTGGGGTGACTTACGTGGTTTAAATAATTCAGCTCCCCCCCCCACCCGCCCACTACCCCACCCCTGACCCTCATGCTAAATGGGTGATGGAACACTTTGCTGTGTACCTTTGGGGGGGGGGGGGGCTTTGGGCTGGGGATATGGGTGGTCGGGGTGGAGGAAAAAAGGGAGAAAAGGAGGAAGAGGAAAAGAAAGAGGGAGAATGGGGGAAAGGATGAAGTGGGGAAGAGGAGAAAAGTGGAAGAGAAGAGCAGTGGGAAAGAGGGAAGGGAGAGAAAAGAGGAAGAGGAAGACGAAGAGGGAGAGCTAGGAAAGAGAGAAAGGAGAAGGAAAAGGTCGGAGGGGGAAATTTTGTTTTGAAGATGGGAAGAAAGAGGCAAAAGAGAAGGGAGAAGAGAAGAGGGGAAAGAAGAGAAGTAGGGATGAGGGTAAGAGAGATAAGAAAGGAAAGGGAGAAGAGGAAAAGAGGAGGGGGATAATAGAGAGAAGAGAAAGAGGGGGGGAGAGAGGGGAAGAAGAGGGAAGAGGATTTAAAAACGGAAGAGGGAAAGAAAACTGGGAAGAGAGGAAAGAAATGAGAAAGAACATATTTTCGAGAGCGAAGGCGAACGAGAGAAACATGGCG
>NC_051417.1:33515385-33517142 GCF_015228065.2 Penaeus monodon | reverse complement strand
GAGAGAAATTAAGTAAATGTACTGGAAACCAAAGAACGGAAGAGAATTCAAGAAAAAGAGCAAAAGCGAGGGACAGATTTGTGGGTGGGGGAGGAGGGGGGGAGGGGATGCAAGTGAGAGGGACCCAAAGTAGGGATTATGTAAACGGGGTAATTAAGGCAAGGAAGAAGTAAGAGATCGCTAAAAAGGGGAAGGGGGAAATTTGGGGACGGAAAATCGAGGTGAGAAAAAAAAAGTGAAATAAAATAGATTAAAAGTCAGAAAGGGAGAAAGGGGGAGGAAAACTAAAAAAAAAAAGTCAGACACCCCTGAAAAAAGAGAGAAAGGGTGAGGAAAACGTAAAAAAAATAGTCATATATCCCCAAAAAAGGGAGAAAGGGTGACGAAAACGCAAAGAAAAGTCCTATATCCCCCAAAAAAGAGAAAAAGGGTGACAAAAAACTAAAAAAAAGTCCTATATCCCCCCAAAAGGGAGAAGGACGAAAACGTAAAAAAAAAGTCCTATACCCCCCCAAAAAAGGGAGAAAGGGTGACGAAAACGTAAAAAAAAAAGTCATATATCCCAAAAACTTAAAAACAAAAGTCAGATACCCTGAAAAAAACGAGAGAACGGGAACAGAAAGTTGCCCCTAGAGTAAAGACATGCTGTGGTCCATTCTCCTCTTCACTTCCCCTCCCCTCCCCCTCCCTCCCCCCTCCCTCCTCCTCCCCCCCTTCTCTTCCCCCCTCCCCCCTCCCTCCTCCCTTGCCCCCCTCCCCCTCCCCCCTCCCCTCCTCCCTTGCCCCCCCCCCTCCCCCCTCCCTTGCCCCCTCTGCCCTTCCCCTTTACCTTAACCCTTAACCCAGACATTCCCTTAGTGGCGAGTAATGAGCCCGAGAGCATGGGGACGGTCATTTAAGGGGATTTTGTTATCATCGACGTCGTAAAGTAAAAAAAATGAATAAATAAATAAATAAATAAAAAGTAAAGAGAGAAATAATAAACTAGAAAGAAAAAAAAAACGGAAAGTAAAAAAAAAAGAAAAAAAAAAACGGAAAGTAAAAAAAGAAAAAAAAAAAGGGAAGTAAACAAAAAAAAAAAAGAAAATAGGGGGAAGCAAACTAAAAAATAATAATAATAAAGATAAAAAAAAATAAATAAAAAAATAATACGGCGAATTAAACTTTTAAAAAAAGGAAAAAATGAGGATAACAAAAAAAAAAAAAAAAAGAGGAATTAAACGAAAACGAAAAAACGGAAGGAGAAGAAAACGTAGAATTGGGGATGGCTTTCAACGCTATTCATTTCCCAGGCGAGGCGAATTCCATCCATTCATGCATTAATTAGAGGATTCTGCGTTTGGTGAGCTGGTTGGCGGCGCGATGGCCATTGTCTAAGTTTCTTGTTTGTTTTTGTTTGATTTTGTTGATTTTTTTGTTGTTGATTTTGTTGATTTGTTGATTTTGTTGATTTTTTGTTTTTGTTGATTTTGTTGATTTTTTTGTTTTTGTTGATTTTGTTGATTTTTTTTGTTTTTGTGTAGTTTTTGTTGATTTTTTTTGTTTTTTTGATTTTGTGATTTTGTTTTTTTTTTGATTTTGTTTTTTTTTTTTGTTTTTTTGTTTTTTTGTTGTTGTTTTTGTTGATTTTGTTGATTTTTTTGTTTTTGTTGATTTTGTTGATTTTTTTTTGTTTTTGGGGGTTTATTTTTTTGTTTTGTTTATTTTGTTGATTTTTTTGTTGTTCGTTGAATTTGTTTTTGATTTTTTTAGGGGGG
>NC_051417.1:33514348-33514480 GCF_015228065.2 Penaeus monodon | reverse complement strand
TAGAATTGGGAGTGGCTTTCAACGCTATTCATTTCCCAGGCGAGGCTAATTCCATCCATTCATGCATTAATTAGAGGATTCTGCGTTTGGTGAGCTGGTTGGCGGCGCGATGGCCATTGTCTAGGAGTTTCC
>NC_051417.1:33513108-33513277 GCF_015228065.2 Penaeus monodon | reverse complement strand
CATGAAGCGCGGCCCCCAAACCCCGGGCCCTTCCTGCGGCACGACTGTCTTTTTCAAGCGGCCCTCCCCCTCGACGCCGTCCTGGGATGCTCTGCTGCTGTTGCTCCTTCTCGGGGGACACCTCGGAGGACGCCCCCAGGAGGACGCCCGAGCCCGCCCTTGGCCCCGC
>NC_051417.1:33512659-33512801 GCF_015228065.2 Penaeus monodon | reverse complement strand
ATATGGTGTAGCCCAAATAATGTGATGAGTTATTTTTTGTTTTGGGGGTTTTGAGGCCAATTTTGCTTGTGTTATGATGGCGAAACCCGGTGCGCCTTCGGTATAACGAGGGAGATGATGGAGTTTCGAGTAAAATTTAAAC
>NC_051417.1:33512127-33512275 GCF_015228065.2 Penaeus monodon | reverse complement strand
AAAGCGCGGGTCGAAGAGGACGACAGTAAACGGCAGGATAAACAAACAGCACTGCAAAAAAATAAGACAAAAGGCGAAACGTGATAACCGACAGAACTACACAAACAAGAGGACTCGCATACGATAGCACAGCGCCACATAAGCTCCT
>NC_051417.1:33511141-33512098 GCF_015228065.2 Penaeus monodon | reverse complement strand
CGAAAATACGTAAATAAACCTGATAGGCTACGGACACCCCCGGCTATGGAAAGTCGAGTGCGATGTTCCCGCTGAAACGAAAAAAAAAACGAAGAAACGAAGGGGAAAAAAACGAAGATGATGTGGAGGAAGATGTGGTTGGTGTACCGGCTGCGGAGAGCGTGTCGGCGCTGATGAAATACAGTACCCGAGGGAGACCTGGCGAAGGGACGGGGAGAGGAGAGGCGAAGAGATACAGGGGGAGGAGAGTAGGAAGGAAGGAAGGGGGAGGAAGGAAGAAGGGAGGGAGGGAGGAGGGAAGGAAGGAAGGAGGGAGGGGGAGGAGCTTAACGGGGAAGAGGGGAGAGGAGGGGCGAAGAGATAGAGGGGGAGGAGGGAAGAAGGAAGAGGGGGGAAGGAGAGGAGCTTAGCGGGGAAGAGGGGGTGAGGAGGGGCGAAGGAGTGTGGGGGAGGGGGTGGGGGAGTAAGCGGAAGGAGGGGCCGAGGGAAAGCAGGAGGAGGGTAATAGGGATGAGGCGAGGAGGGGAAGTCAGGGAGGGGAAGTAAGAGGAAGGACAGGAAGAGGCGAGGGGCGGGAAGCAGCATGGGAGGAGGGGGAAGAGGAGAGAGAGGGACGGTGAAGGAGGAGGAGAAGCTATGCTAGGGAAGACTGAGAGGGAGGGGGGAGGGGAGGGGAGAGGGGAGAGAGAGAAGGCGGAGAGTGAGGCACGAGAGAATACACTGCTCGAAGAGGGAGCAGGTAGAAGCCCCGTGTGGGCGTGGCAGGAGCTCGTGGCGTTGCGTGTGAATCCTGCAGGAGGCGTCGAAGGGACCCTGACGAGGGAGGAGGACCTTAGACGCACCATGCATCACGCGCGCAGACACACACTTTAAACACACTCCCTTAATTATTTTTTTAATGGAAAATGAACAAACACACAAAAAATGATAGGATAGTAAATGAACAACTAAGGGAAA
>NC_051417.1:33510828-33510937 GCF_015228065.2 Penaeus monodon | reverse complement strand
TCAACGCGCGCAGACACATACTTTTAAAACACTCCCTTAAAAAAAAAAAAAATGGAAAATGAACAAAGACACACACCAAAAATGATGAGATGGGAACTGAACAACTAGA
>NC_051417.1:33510027-33510766 GCF_015228065.2 Penaeus monodon | reverse complement strand
GATCATTCCAAGACACTTTTAGCTGAATCTCCCCCCGGAAGCCTCTCTTTTTTCCCAAATCAACCAAGAAAAACAAATCACCAACAGACCTTTCTACAGAGAACCATCTCCAGTGGGTTTCTTCCCCAGTGCTTCCCCCCCCCCCCCGTGGGTTTCTCCGCCCGTAGGTTTCTCCCCTGCGTGGGTTTCTCCCTCCGTGGGTTTCTCCCTCCGTGGGTTTCTCCCTCCGTGGGTTTCTCTTTCCGTGGGTTTCTCCCTCCGTGGGTTTTCCCCCCTCCAGTGGGTTTCTCCCTCCGTGGGTTTCTCCCTGCGTGGTTTCTTCACCGTGGGTTTCTCCCTCCGTGGTTTCTCTCTCCGTGGGTTTCTTCTTGCGGGGGTTTCCCCTCCGTGGTTTCTCCCTCCGTGGTTTCTCCATCCGTGGGTTTCTCCCCGTGGTTTCTCCCCCCCAGTGGGTTTCTCCCTCCAGGGGTTTTCTCCCTCCAGGGGGTTTTCTCCTCCAGTGGGTTTCTCCCTCCAGTGGGTTTCCCCCTCCAGTGGGTTTCCCCCTCCAGTGAGTTTTCCTCCCCCCAAATGGGTTTCTCCCTCTGTGGGTTTCTCCCCCCCCCCCCCGTGGGTTTCTCCCTCCATGGGTTTCTCCCTTCATCCCCCCCCCTCCCCCATACCCAGTCCTCGCCCCCCAATTTTTGCAACGACCTTCTCCCCTGTGGTTTTCTCACCCCCCCCCCCATCACCCCCGCAG
>NC_051417.1:33509500-33509791 GCF_015228065.2 Penaeus monodon | reverse complement strand
CTGGGCAGCGAACACACACCCTACCCCCCTACAACCTCCCCTGCCCCCACCCCCACGGCTGCTCGCGCCAGCCCCATGGTTCTGCAGGACGATGCCCAGGGCCATTGCGGTGATTAATATACTTCGTGCCAACGTTGGACCCAGGAGGGGGGGCGGGGGGGAGGTGTGTGTGGCCCCCTCTCGGATCCCCTCGCTGCACTCCCCGTTTGACAAGTGGGCTTCGTCGTTCGCCTTATGCTCGCTTGCGTTTTAGCTTATCTTTTTTTTTTTCGCCTCTTTCGCGTCTCTCTC
>NC_051417.1:33509081-33509445 GCF_015228065.2 Penaeus monodon | reverse complement strand
ACGGGGGGGGTTTCTCTCTCCCCTCTTTTTTTACTTTTTAGTTTATCTTCGCCTCCTGATGTCTGTCTTTCGCATCTCTTTTTTAAGTTTTTTTTCTTTTCTCTCTCTCTCTCTTTACGTTTAGTTTTATCCTCGCCTTCCTGCTATCTCCCTTTTGTATGTTTTTGTTTTAAATAATGTCTGTTTTTCTGTCTTTGGCTTTTGTTGCCTTGTTTTTTAGCTTATGTTCTCAATGATTAGCGTGTTTTTTGCCTCGATAGCCCTCTGTGGTTAGCTTGTATTTGCCTTATACCTCTACTTTCAGCTTATTTTTGCCATAATAATTAGCTTACATTTGCCCTTTTACTCTCTACGTTCAGCTGAT
>NC_051417.1:33508087-33509015 GCF_015228065.2 Penaeus monodon | reverse complement strand
ATACTCTCTTATCTCCAAACTTGATGTCTGTCTTTACCCTTTTATTTTCTGCCTCCATCGGTTTCTCTCTTCCCTATTCTTTAAATGTTTCAGTTCTTGTGAATAGGTTTCGTACGTTACCATTTCTGCATTTCCTTCACGATGGAATTCCCGTCTGTTATCGATGGCGAGAAAACAAGGCATTTAAAAAAAGGAGTTTAAATTCCTCAATATAATGTTCTTATGTCTCACTGTTGTTCTGTTTTCTTGTGTTCTTATATTCTTATTTCTCACTGTTGTCTTATGTCACACTGTTGTTGCTTTTAGATGTAGGAGTAAAAGTATTATCCTGTCATCACTGTTATCATCGCTTATCGTTAAAATCATTATTCTTTTCTAGTAGTAGCAGAGTAATGCTGTTGCTTCATCTTAATGTTTCTTTCTTAATATCGCATCATGTCTGTTCATTCTATCATAATCATTGTGGTATTATTAGTTCTTAATATTTCTTGATCATCCTTCCGTTATTATTGTTGTTATTAACGCGTTGTTATTAATTGCTCATTATTACTATAGTAGATGAGTCTTGCCAATCTTTTATAAGTATCTTGTCATGGCATTTATAGTCTCCTATTTCACATTTACAGCCTTATCCATATATTTTCATAAATTTCCATTGTTTTGTTATCACTCTTAATTTTAAAGCCTTATTGTAATTATCATCACATTATGTTATCATAGTTTTCAAAATACATTAGCAAAATTATATATAAAATTTTTTTTTTTTTTAAAATTTTGGTAGTGATACTAAAGCTGAAATTTTCGCAAAAATTTATTTTTTTTCCTGGAAATTTTTCCTGTAACCTTTTATGGAAACATGCGGTTGGGTTTTCCCCGTTATAAATGCATAACTCTACCAAGGGTTTTTGATGAAATTTCATCAGGAAAC
>NC_051417.1:33507096-33507787 GCF_015228065.2 Penaeus monodon | reverse complement strand
CGTCTTCCACCTCTTTTTGTCCCTTGCGTAATATAAAAAAAATTTTGTGTCTGCCCATGCTCTTCATCCTGCTCGAGTTAAAATGTCTGTCCTGCCCGCTTTCACCACTTTTCTCCCGCATTTTCGCCGTATTTTACGACTCTTTTTACCACTTCTGAAACTTCACGCCACTTTCTACATTCTCTGCAATTTTTTCTCTCTCACATTCTGAAACTTAAAGCGCATTCTATCACCACCGAAATTTTTCTCCCACATTCTACAACACCCCACCCCAAATCCTCCCCGCAACTTTTCTGTCACGTTTTGCATTTTTATCATAGTCAACTTCTCTCCACGCCTCCTGAACACTCCACTACCCGTGCAATTTTTCGTGTCATTTTCTATATTTCTTTGCCCCCCCTCCTACTTTCCAACACACTCCAATGGAAAATCTTTTTCAATCTACATCCTAAAAATTCCTCTCTAGTTTCCCAAACACATCCTACGGAAAATCTTTTATCATATTAAACAAATTCCTCTCAATCAGCAACTTCGTATCACTTTTTTTTTTTAATAGTATCTCTCCATTCCTCTTTTTTTCTAAATTTTTAGGGTTTGCCGCCCGTGACTAGCAAAAAATCAAAACTTACTTATTCTGTACTGAGGACTTGATCTTAGTCACCTAACATTGTCCCCTCAGAAGTACTACGCC
>NC_051417.1:33506636-33507033 GCF_015228065.2 Penaeus monodon | reverse complement strand
AGAAATATATCTCCCAAATTTACTTCCCCATAATGCGAAGGAAATTTCAAATTGCATCCCCCGTAGTTTTTTTCACTTGTTATTGTTCTCTAAAATCATAAGTTGACGATAATTCTTATTCTTTTGTTTTGCGCTCGGTAATCCCCTAAGTGTGTCGTAGATAAGTTTTTGTAGCTCTCACTTTTGATAGATTTTTATTACGCTCAAAAATCCCTTTGGGGGATTGCTGAAACTCGTAGTTCCTTATTAGTTTATTTTAATCCCCACTCGCGAAAAAGGGCGATCCGTAAATGTGATTGTCATACGTCTAGTCCCGGGGGCACATACTTATTATTTAGTTAGGTATCCATATACATCAAATCAGCGTGTTTAGGCGCGAAGTTAGTCTACGAACCCC
>NC_051417.1:33506542-33506606 GCF_015228065.2 Penaeus monodon | reverse complement strand
AGAGCACGACAGCTCGATTTCGTGCGAAAATTCCCCTTAGTATCAGGTAAAACGCCTTTTTTAC
>NC_051417.1:33505583-33506467 GCF_015228065.2 Penaeus monodon | reverse complement strand
GTGGGTTGTTTCAGTTCCCGTTTTTCGTGTAAAGATCGCGTTGCCATGAGCGCTTGAGGGCCCCACTCATGACGTGAATGGCCTGTTGTTCCGAGTAGGGTTTCGGGGGGGCTACGGTCCCCCCCCCCCCCCCTGACTTGGGAGGATAGAGTTTCGTGCGTGGTGGCATTAACCCGATTTCGGGGGGAAAAAGAACAGAAGTGAGTGGGAAAGTTTCGTATAGAATGGAGTATTGTTGAGCATGTGTTGTAATTGTATGTAAATGGAAAAGTATGGATAGCTGACATATGCGATGTATTTTTTTTTGATCAGAATTTGGTGACGTGGGGTCTGTAGTAGGAAAGGGTTTGGGGATTGGGGAAAGTGGTGGGGTTTGAACGTGCTTTTAAAGTGGTTTGGGTGTGAGGGCAAGTAAGGTTTTTAAAAAAAGGTTGATGTGTGCTGAAAGTGGGAAAAGGGGAAAGATGATTTAAATGGCAGAAATTGTAAAATGCCTGGTAATGTAGCATATTGGGGGAAAAGGGCAAGCAACAGGAAAGTTGGGAAAAATTTAAAAAATGGGTTACTCTGGGAGAATATGCTTTAAACGTGGTTCAAAGTGATGATTATGCAGCCCATAGATGGAAATCGGTTGAAAGAGCAGAATATCTTTATGTGGGGAAAACAACAACGGGAATCGTACAAAAAAATTTCTCCCCTTTAAATCCATAGCTAAAAAATAGATTCCAAAAATGAAAATAGGAAGGGGAAACGGGAAAGGGATGGCGGGATGGAGCAGGGGTGTGGTGCCCGGGGGGGTGGTTTGATTCACCAGGACCATAAACTCGCGCGTGAGAACGGGGGAAACCCAGGGCGATAGCCATTACCTAGTCCTCCTGTCCCCA
>NC_051417.1:33504171-33505143 GCF_015228065.2 Penaeus monodon | reverse complement strand
ACCTAACACTAAATCCCCCCTCCCCTCCTCCTTCTGCGGTCCCCTTCCTTTCCTTCCCTCTCTCCCTTTTCCCCCTCCCTTTTCCCCCCCTTTCCCTTTCCCCTTCCACCCTTTTCCTCTCCCCTTCCACCCTTTCCCTCTCCCCTTCCCCTTCCCCCCTCCCCTTTCCACCCCTTTTCCTCTCCCCTTCACCCTTTTTCCCCCTCCCCCTTCCACCCCTTTCCCTTCCCCCTTCCCCCCTTCCCCCCCCTCCTCTCCTTCCCCGGTCTCCTCTCTCTACCTCGGAAATCGTGTAAATAAGTATGGTACGTGCCATCCATTAATAAAACCGAACATCCCAACCAGGGCCCCTTCCCCAGCGCCTTGCTCTCTCCTACAAATTTCACCCCGGGGGTAGATTCCTCACACTTTCACCCTGGGGGTAGATTCCTCACACTTTTAACCCCCGGGGGTAGATTCCTACACTTTCACCCGGAGGTCATTCCTCACACTTTCACCCGGGGGGTAAATTTCCCCCACTTTACCCTGGGGGTAATTCCTCACCTTTTTTACCCTGGAGGTAGATTCCTCAACTTTCACCCTGGAGGTAGATTCCTCACACTTCCCCCCGGGGGGTACATTCCTCACACTTTCCCCCCTGGAGGAAATTCCTCACATTTTTCCCCCTGGAGGAGATTCCTCACATTTTCATCCTGGAGGTAACTGGCTGCAATACTACGGGTTTTTTTAGTACATAAATTTTTTATACACGTTTGTCTGGACTCGTGGTTTTTTTGTGTGATATGTGTGGTTGGTGCCCTTTTTTTTTTTCCTATTATTTTGGGGGAGGTATTCTGATATACGTATTTCCGTGCATTAAGGTATGTGATTTTATGTATAGGTATATGGGATATAGACAGGGGGACATGCTTTTCTATACTACGCCCCCAGCACTGTACTATCGTAAATATAGCACATCATAGAAAACAAATA
>NC_051417.1:33503830-33504051 GCF_015228065.2 Penaeus monodon | reverse complement strand
CCCATTCACCCTTAACACTTATACACTTCAACCCCACTTCACCTACATACTACTACCACACCACTTTAAACACCCAATACCACTTACACACATCTCCTCCTTCGCCTAGGGGTGAGGGGGCGATGAGGGGTCAAGATAAGGAGGGGAGGAAGGGAAAGGGGGAAAAGGGGGAAGGAGGGGGAGAAGGGGGGAAGAAGCTTATGCTTGGTATTCGTTATTGT
>NC_051417.1:33503009-33503553 GCF_015228065.2 Penaeus monodon | reverse complement strand
CAAGACGTATGGAATCCCAAAGCAAAAGGGAACAAAACCAGAAAAAATTATAAAACCAAAAAAAAAAACACTAAACAAATCCTAAAAAAATTTCAAAAAAATAACAAAAAAAAAAAAAATAAAAAAAAAAACAAAGAAAATAATTAACATAAAAAAAACGTAAAACGTTTTTTTTTTTATTGAAAAAAAAAAAATGAACGAAAAAATATAACCCAAACGAAAAAAAACAAAACAAATGAAACAAAAAACTGGAACAAAAAAAAAAATAAATTGAAAAACCAAAATCCAAACAAACAAAAATCTTGACAAAAGTCGGGTCTGGGGTGCCCGATGCTGGGGATAGATAATATTTTGTGATACTTACCTGTTGCTGGAGAGGATTCTTGTATGTATGTACGAAATTTTTAAGTTGTGTGTGTGTAGTGGGGTTGTCGCCATAGGCACCCCAGGGTTTTTTCATATAAAGGACTCTCCCTCCCCCGCCCCGCCCAAATGTGCAATCGCCTCCCGTGTATAAACCGTCTGAGGATTAAGGTACGATTAA
>NC_051417.1:33502309-33502718 GCF_015228065.2 Penaeus monodon | reverse complement strand
AAAGGTAAATTCGATAAACCCATTCTCTGTCCCTCGCTTTGTGGCCATTCTAGCGACTTTTTCCCCCTAAATTTTGAAAGTTTATATTTTGCGATTTTTTTTCTTTGCGTCCCATTTTTTGGGGGGAAAAAAGAGGAGCTTCTAGTCTGAAGTCAGCGGGTTTTTAATCCAAACTAGCGATTTTGTGTCAAAGTCAAAGGGAACACTGATTCCACTCTTATACCGAGAGTATATGCTTGTTTTCTGGGTGATTGGACATGCAAAATCAACGCCTGTCGATGCCTGGCTTGTGCTTTTAATGGCGGTTGTTGATATAGTTTACTGATGCCGGTGATAGGTGGTGAAAAGCACTGAGATAGCGGCGATAGTTTCGTTGATTCCGTTCCCCGAGAACTTTGGTGATTCTGAT
>NC_051417.1:33501704-33502291 GCF_015228065.2 Penaeus monodon | reverse complement strand
GATGATTTCGGTGGTCCGATTCCCACTGTGATTCGGATGACTCCAATTCCCCCTCGAAAGATTTGGGTGATTCTTATTTCCCCCCCCGATGGTCTCCCGTGATTCTGATTCCATATTGGTTTCCATGATTCCGATTTCCCCCGATGATAGTGACGATTCCGTTTCGCCCCCGATGATTCTGACGATTCCGTTCACCCCCCCCCCCCCCATGACTCCGATTCCCCCAATGATTCCGATTCACCCTAGTGATTCCGACGATTTTCCCGATTAACAGACGATTCCAAATTCTCTTTACATGCTTCCGATAATTCCCCCTCCTTCGGTGATTCCACTTCCCCCCAATGGGCTCTGCTTCCCCGATCTTCCCTCCGCACTGACTCTACTTCCCCCCCCGCTACTGCTCCTCCTCCACCCCGAAGCAATGCGTTACTTGGGAAATTAGAAGTGATCAATCTACTTGTTTTTATAATGAGGGCTGCTGAGGGGGATGAAACCCTTTTAGAGGGACATCGGAAGTCAGTCTGGATGCCCGGATGCTGGGGGATAAAATGATATTTTGTGATACTTACCTGTTGCGTGGGAGAGGG
>NC_051417.1:33500933-33501332 GCF_015228065.2 Penaeus monodon | reverse complement strand
TCTTTTTCTCCTCTTTCTTCCTTCTCCTCCGGATACTTTGCTTACTGAATGTCTCGACGATGTGACTTACTGTGCTTTAAGAAATGGCAACTCGGGTAGGTGTCTTAGGTGAGTTAGCCAGGTAACATAGTCAAGTGCCATGGTCAGGTGCCATAGGTAAATGTCATGGTACCTTAGGTGCCATAGCCAGGTGCCATAGCCAGGTGCCACAGCTAGGTGCCATAGCCAGCTTCCATAGCCAGGTGCCACAGCCAGGTGCCACAGCCAGGTGCCATAGCCAGGCGTCGTGGTATCTTCGGTGCAATAGCCGAGTGCCATAGGCAGGTTTCTTGGTTTCTTAGGTGTCAAAGCCAGGTGCCATTGCCAAGTGCCATGGTCAGGTGACATGAGGTCTTTTAC
>NC_051417.1:33500619-33500747 GCF_015228065.2 Penaeus monodon | reverse complement strand
CTGATGCTTCTGTATTTTCTTTAGCCTCGTTATCACTCTCCTCTATCTATCCATCTGTTTTCACTTCCATTATTGTCATAATTATCCTTTGGTCTATAGAGATAGCTGGGAAATGGTGTTAGTACAAG
>NC_051417.1:33499981-33500348 GCF_015228065.2 Penaeus monodon | reverse complement strand
CATTTTCCCTATTCCTCCCATTTATTTATCTTTCTTATTAATCTTTTTTATTCATTTCCTTTTTCATCTCACTTATTCATCTTTCTTATTAATCTTTCTTATTCATCTTTTTTATCCATCTCTCTTATTCACCTTTCTTATTCATCGTCTTTATTCATCTCTCTTATTCATTTCCTTATTCATCTTTCTTATTAATCTCCCTTATTCATTGCCTTATCCATCTCCCTTATTCATTTCATTATCCATCTCCCTTATTCATCTTCCTTATCCATCTCCCTTATCCATCTCTCTTATTCACTTATTCATCCTCTCTTCCCGCCGTGAATAAATGGTAAATAAAGATATTATTTTGGGCCATTTTTACATT
>NC_051417.1:33499052-33499613 GCF_015228065.2 Penaeus monodon | reverse complement strand
ATGCAGTACCATTTTTGTAAAATACCGTTATTAAACTATATAGAAATAAAACACACTTGCGTATCGGGAACATTCCTTGGGAACTTCGGGAATCGGGAATTCGGGAATTCGGTATCGGGAACATTCGGGAATCGGGAATCGGGAATTCGGGAATTCGGTATCGGGAACATTCGGGAATCGGGAATCGGGAATTCGGGAATTCGGTATCGGGAACATTCGGGAATCGGGAATCGGGAATTCGGGAATTCGGTATCGGGAACATTCGGGAATCGGGAATCGGGAATTCGGGAATTCGGTATCGGGAACATTCGGGAATCGGGAATCGGGAATTCGGTATCGGGAACATTCGGGAATCGGGAATTCGGGAATTCGGGAATTCGGTATCGGGAACATCCCCTGGGAACATTCGGGAATCGGGCAAGAAGAATCTATCAAGAACAAAGGAGAAGTCTGGAATTTAGAAAATACGTTTTGTTCATAGTCAGTGTTGGCGATTTTGTTAGTTTGTAATATGCAACTCTCTCTCTCTGAAAACTTTCGGTGAAACTCATATTACTGTGC
>NC_051417.1:33498690-33498938 GCF_015228065.2 Penaeus monodon | reverse complement strand
TATATATAGCACTCCATCCATCGACCTAACTATCTAAATCTATCTGTGTGTGTATTTAAGCGCATGTGCGTTTGGTGCATAAATTTACTTCGCTTCGCGTTTCTCTTTTGTCTCCCGCTCAAAACTCTGCACGCTCGCGTTGAATAATTCTAACGTTCACCTCATAACCTTTAACCTCCTATACTGCATGCAAATGTTTCTAAACCTTACTCTCTGTGACACGACCTCGCAGAGAGCCCTTGCTAACG
>NC_051417.1:33497999-33498539 GCF_015228065.2 Penaeus monodon | reverse complement strand
TTCACGGGAGACTTAGAATCTCCAAACAGCGTTGGTATTTAGTGCTAATAATGTATGTAAGAAGGCGATCAGAGCTCATGCACGACGGAAAATTACTCATGGGAAGAAATATATTTATGTTGGTAACGAGGTTTATTTTGGCACGTGGATTATATGTATTATCTGGTGGTCTTTGTATCTCATCTCTCTCTTACGTATTTTTTCCTCTTTTCTTTGGTTTGTATCGTTTAGTCTCTTGTGTTTCATCATCGTATTTAGTCTGTTTACAAGCGAGTTCCGGTGCGCTTCCCGTTTGTCTTTTGTCTTCAGCGGCGACCCGATGAGCCAACATGGCGTCCGTGCGTCCACTCGCTTTCGCTTTTTTTCTTCGATTATTTAACCGAATATTAAAACACGTTGATTTTTTTTTTTAAACCCTCCAGATATTTTTTCTCTCCGTACTCTTTAGGATTTTTTTTCTCTCTCTCTCTCTGAGTGAGAGGAAAGCCTAGAAACAGAACGAATAAGTAAATAGAATATACTTATATAAAAGCCAAGAAG
>NC_051417.1:33497688-33497956 GCF_015228065.2 Penaeus monodon | reverse complement strand
CTCGCTAATTTTCAAACGCCTTCGTTCCCACAACCGGTCCTCATTCAGGCGCTTCGCTCTAATGAGGTTTATTGCCCTTCTATTTAACATTTAAAAGTCTGTCTCACGCGGCGAGTCTTAAAAACACGAGGCGGAGGAGATAAGTGGCGGGCGAGGAGGCCTAAACGGCGGCCATGAGCAGCGAGAAACAGAGATGGAGAGAGGGAGACGCAGTAATGATGATGGCGCTGAATTGTGCCGGGGACGAGGCGCTCGGGTCGTCGCTACA
>NC_051417.1:33497132-33497247 GCF_015228065.2 Penaeus monodon | reverse complement strand
CTCGGATCCTTTTCCTTTTCTGTGTCTATTCCCCTTTCGCTTCTTTCTAACTCTCCCTCTTCCCCGTTATCACCATTTTTGTCGCTTCCCTCTTCGTATGCTTCGTTACTCCAGC
>NC_051417.1:33495231-33495388 GCF_015228065.2 Penaeus monodon | reverse complement strand
GTCAGAGAGGGCCGGCGCTCCCCTCCGTCCACGCGTGACCTTTGACCTTTCGCGCGGGGGCTGACTGACACCAGCTGCGGTAGGCTCGGTGCCACTTACGGCCTCGCTGACAACACGGCTGACACTCGCTGACGATGGCTGGTCCTTGCCTCACTAT
>NC_051417.1:33494335-33494546 GCF_015228065.2 Penaeus monodon | reverse complement strand
CGAAAGAGAAAGATAGACAGAACAGGCGATGGGGGGGGGGGGGAGGAAAGAGTGTTGGCGAAATGTACCAGACGCGGGGAAATAACGCCAGTGACGAGAGAGTGTTGGAGCAAAAGTGTTGGAGAAAGGTGAACGTGGCGAGCATCCAGACACAGCTCATAATGCGGAGGGAAGGATATATATGCTGTATGCTGAGAGGTCTGAAGAGGAT
>NC_051417.1:33492681-33492763 GCF_015228065.2 Penaeus monodon | reverse complement strand
ACAACGAAACACAAGACATCCCCGGAGCCCATTTTCCTCTCGCCTTCTTTTGCTCTTTATCCACATTTCCTTCTATTTCCCC
>NC_051417.1:33491764-33491885 GCF_015228065.2 Penaeus monodon | reverse complement strand
AGAGAAGTGCAGAGGCGGCGACACCCAGCCCGAGAAAGGGTTATGACCTGACATCAACATTCACCTTCTGTGTCCTCTCTATTATCATCTTCTCTCTTTCTCTTTTCTGATTTGCTTTCCC
>NC_051417.1:33490006-33490415 GCF_015228065.2 Penaeus monodon | reverse complement strand
ATCATTACTACCGTAATGGTAATACGGAAACTAAAGCCAATAGCGAAAATGATATCGTTAGTAACCAAAACAACTACGATAATAGTAACACCAAGAACGATATTAACAACAATAAGGTAATGAAAATGAAGATCCTATTAAGGGTAATACAACCATCAAATTTTTATTAAAACAATTGTTTTAGGCACACGTTTTTACTACAGTTACAACTACTACTGTTACTAGCATTCCATTAATATTTTATTTTTGCTGACGGCCTTCAAATCTTACTTTTATTGCCGTGTCTAGATGGCTATTAATCATTCAACACAGAACGCTCAAAATGCAGTAAAAACTTGGCGTTTCTGTCACTCACTTACACCGCGTTCTTTTCTGGTTTAAATATGTGGGTGTATAAGCAGATGTATTG
>NC_051417.1:33489509-33489609 GCF_015228065.2 Penaeus monodon | reverse complement strand
GGGGAGAGGGGGAATAGAAGAGGGATGTGGATCGGGGGGGGGGGAGTAAAGGCTCCCTACGTGCTGAATTCTCGCGGGGAATTTCCTTAGATTTTTACCT
>NC_051417.1:33488939-33489316 GCF_015228065.2 Penaeus monodon | reverse complement strand
GCTCCTGGACCTCTTAATGCAACCTTTACACTATTTCAAAATCTAAAATCGATTTATTCGTCTGATCTCGCTTTTGTTCTTCAGATTAGAACAAAATAATATCAATCATCCAATGAGTAACAAACGCTAAAATCATTTTGGGCTCAAGAAGCACCAACGAAGGCAAATTAAGCTTTAGAAGCTTCGAAAAACGATTAACTTGACAGTAGGCCAGAAATAAAAAAGCGGCGCTGCCACTTCGCTTCGACGAGACGCGCGAAACAAGCGAGTCACGAGATGCGCACAAGAAGTTAATTTGGCTGAAACTAAGTGTTTTTTTTTTCTTCTTCTTTACAAATGTTGGGTTTTAAGTGAAGGAGACTTTATTAAGTATTTCG
>NC_051417.1:33488631-33488705 GCF_015228065.2 Penaeus monodon | reverse complement strand
TGGATCAGATATCTGTTTTATTATCAGAATGAGTGCAAACATTGCACATTTGATATAATCTGTGTTTCGCTGAT
>NC_051417.1:33487718-33487797 GCF_015228065.2 Penaeus monodon | reverse complement strand
CTGCACGATATACAGTGAATTAGCAACTACAGTTTCCTTCTTAAATGTTCAATGAACACATCCGCCTCCTTCCCCTCAA
>NC_051417.1:33487307-33487493 GCF_015228065.2 Penaeus monodon | reverse complement strand
CTGACTCGCAACCTGACTATAAAAAAATCTACGGCTTCTCGCGCCGAACTCTGGATGTTCCCCCCGACGCGCCCTTCCTTTGTTTCTGGTGTGGGCGCTTCCTGTGGGTCGAACCTTCGTCTTCTGTGGGATTCTGTGGGATTTCACTCGTTTTCCCTCTCCCCCCCCCTTTTCCCTTTTGTGGGA
>NC_051417.1:33486393-33487278 GCF_015228065.2 Penaeus monodon | reverse complement strand
AGGGAGTTTGCTTTACTTATTTCTGTGGTGTTTTGAGGGGATTTTTTTTTCTGAGGGATTTTGATAGAGTTTCCTTAATTTTTTTTTTTTCGTGCGATTATAAGGGACTTTCTATCGTTTTTTTTCTTCTTTCTGTGGGATTTTGAGGGACTCCCCCCCCCCTCCACCCTCTGAAATACTCGAAGGGAGTCCTCTTCCCCGTCTGTGGGATTTCGAGGAGCTTCTCTGAAGATGGTCATCCTCACTCATAACTTTCATACCCTATTCTCTCTTCAGGAAAACTCTGAGAAACTCCTTCCCCCCCTTTTTCTGTGAAACTCCAAGGGACTTCACTCTCCCCTCTTTTCTGTGGGACTCTGAAAGAAGCTTCACTCCCCCTACACCCATTTTTCTGTGGGACTCTCAAAGAAGCTTCACTGCCCCACCCGCTTTTCTGTAGGACTCTGAAAGAAGCTTCACTCCCCCTACCCCCATTTCTGTGGGACTCTGAAGGGGACTTCACTCCCCCTACACCCATTTTTCTGTGGGACTCTCAAAGAAGCCTCACTCCCCCTACCCCCATTTCTGTGGGACTCTGAAAGGGACTTCAGTGCCCCCTCTCCCTCCTTCTGAGAGACTTCGAGGAACCCACCACTCCTACTGTAGGATTCTGATTCTCCTCTTCTCCTCCCTGAACACTTGAAAAGATTCTACTTTGGGTCAATAAGTTGCACAGATCTACGAGTAGACATTTGCCTATTTACTCACACTTTCTTTCATGCGATAATTTTTTTTTTTTTTCAGAGATCTGTTATAACTATTAATTATATTTCTAAACACAGTTTGCCACATTACCAGATCATCTAGCTTACTCACGCCTGTTTTGCATTTAAAATCAGCTAGATA
>NC_051417.1:33485400-33485687 GCF_015228065.2 Penaeus monodon | reverse complement strand
AACAGAGAAACAAAAGCCTCAAGAACTGAACCACTAATGAAAAACGTGATCATGAAAATAACGTCAATGAATGAATTAACATATCCGGGGTGGCGTAAGAACGAGTGCTTGAAAAAATAGGAATTCGATAGTGGTGCAATCTCTTCGCATGTTGCATGTTGTACTTACTCTTCTTTTCCATTATCTTATTTTCTTATCTTGTTTATCATCTTATTTTTGGTGTTTTCTGAAACGCTTATTTATCTATTTTATTATTTTTCAGTTTTGTTAAAGCCTATCTTTTTCTT
>NC_051417.1:33484735-33484830 GCF_015228065.2 Penaeus monodon | reverse complement strand
GGAAGTTTCCAAAATCCGGGAAGCTTAGGGAGACATCCTGACGGAGTTCTAAGGAGAGAAAGGGAGACGGAGGCAGAAATAGTGAAGGAGGTCGA
>NC_051417.1:33483725-33484666 GCF_015228065.2 Penaeus monodon | reverse complement strand
ATGTGAAGGATAGGAGGAGAGGAGAGGAGAAGAGGAAGAGGCATTGTGGAAGGTGGAGAGGAAAAGGCAGAGGAGAAGGGAAGAAGGAGAGGAAAAGGCAGAGGAGAAGGGAAGAAGGAGAGGAATTAGAAGAATCAGGATGAGACGGAGGAGGAAAAAGTGAAGGAGGGAAGGTAGAGAGAAGCGGGGGAAGAGGGAAGAGAAATGACAAAAAGGGAGGGAAGGGAGAGCGAGAGACAGAACAAGCCAAGGAGAGAGGGAGAGATAAAGAGAGTAAAGGAGTGAGGGAGAGAGTTAGCGAGCCAGGTAGTGCGGGAGAGAGGGAGAAGAAGCGAGTGGGTCAAGGAGAGATCGAGGGAGAGACCGTAAGCCAGTGAGGGAGAACGAAAAGAGAGCCAGGGAGAGCGAGAGGAAGGAGGGAGGAAGCGAGGACGACAGCCCTTAGAGGGCGAGAGAGCCACACAGGGCGAGAGCGAGACAGGAAGAAGAGAGCGGAGAAGGGGAAAGAGAGGGAGGAGAAAGGAGGAGGAGCAGGGGGAGAAGAGAGGAGGAGAAGGCGCGAAGGGGAGGGAAAAGAGGAGGAGGAGAAAAGAAGAGTAAGAAGGAAGAGGAGTAGGAGAAAGTAGAGAGCGAGCCTTGGAGAGGAGAAAGGAGGAGGAGGAGGAGGAGGAGGAAGACGACGTAGAGGAGGAGAAAGAGGAAGAGGAGAGAGGAGGAGGAGAAGGAGGAGAAGGAGTAGAGAGCGTGCCAAGGAGAGGAGAGAATAGAGGAGGAAGAGGAAGGAGAGTAAAGAGCGAGCCATTGAGAGGAAAGGGGAGGGGGAGGAGAGAGTAAGAAAAGGAGGAGGAGGAGGAGTGAGCGATCATGGAAGAGGAAAAGGAGAATGAGGAGAGAGGCAGAACAGCAGAAGAAGAGATTTAAGAAGGAAGAGAGATCGAGTC
>NC_051417.1:33483512-33483641 GCF_015228065.2 Penaeus monodon | reverse complement strand
ATGAAAGAACCAAGTAGTGAGCGAGCCAACGAGTCAGAGAGAAGGGAGGGAAGAGGGGAGGAAAGGAGGCGGGAAGGAGGAGAAATGAGAAAGGAGGAGTGGGAAGGGAAGAAGGAGAGGGGAAGAAGA
>NC_051417.1:33483273-33483385 GCF_015228065.2 Penaeus monodon | reverse complement strand
AGAGTAATGCTGTGGCAAGAGGGAGGATGTGTCGCTCCCTGAGGAGAAGGTGGCGGGGTCGATGCCGCTGTAGGTTGATGCTGCTGTTGCGAGCTGGATCTCCCATGGCTGC
>NC_051417.1:33480850-33481831 GCF_015228065.2 Penaeus monodon | reverse complement strand
TTTAACCGCCACGGAGGAACGACCTGACCAGCACGACCGCCATGACGACCTGACCAACACGACCGCCATGACGACCTGACCAGCACGACCGCCATGACGACCTGACCAGCACGACCGCCATGACGACCTGACCAACACGATCGCCATGACGACCTGACCAACACGACCATGACGACCTGACCACCATGACGACCTGGCCAACACGACCGCCATGACGACCTGACCACCATGACGACCTGGCCAACACGACCATGACGACCTGACCACCATGACGACCTGGCCAAAACGACCGCCATGACGACCTGACCATCACGACCGCCATGACGACCTGACCAGCACGACCATGACGACCTGACCAACACAACCGCCATGACGACCTGACCACCATGACGACCTAACCAACACGACCATGACGACCTGGCCAACACGACCTGACCACCACGACCGCCATGACGACCTAGACCTCTGATCACGGGGGGGGGGGGGAGGCAATGAAAAGATTGAAGCTGAGACGACCTTCTCAAGTGTGTGGAATCCCCCCCCCCCCTCCCTTACCCCCGCAACCTATCCCCACTCTACCCACTTCAGGATGACGCGGCTTTTATTCAGTGGGCTGCGAGAGACAGCCCCTCCTCCTGAAGGAGTGCCTCGGCGAAACTGCTGAAGGAGTGCCTCGGCGAAACTGCTGAAGGAGTGCCTCGGTGAAACTGCTGAAGGAGTGCCTCGGCGAAACTGCTGAAGGAGTGCCTCGGCGAAACTGCTGAAGGAGTGCCTCGGTGAAACTGCTGATGGAGTTGCCTGATGGAGTGCCTCGGTGAAACTGCTGAAGTTACTGCTGATGAAATTGACTGCTGAAGGTATTCACTGAAACTGCAGATGAAAGTGAAGTTACCGCTGAAGTTGCTTGATAAAACTGCTGAAGCCGCTTGGTGACACTACTGAAGTTACTACTGCTGAAGCTACCTGATGAAACTGTCTAAG
>NC_051417.1:33480168-33480582 GCF_015228065.2 Penaeus monodon | reverse complement strand
TTTCTCATAGTCAATTAATCCACAGTATCTCCATGCTGGTTAGGGATGCATATAACGCGCTATATAGATAACACAATAATGGTTGATAGAATCTCAGCTGAAAGTACAATTAATCACCTTTGGAACGTCTAAGAAAACGTTTATTTTTATTTTCATCATCGTTTAGGTTACTGTGTGTTTTTGTGTTTTTTCTATTTCTCTGTTTTTGATTAGTTTATTTTTGTGTCTATTTATATGCTTATTTATTTGTTATTTTTTCGTGAGATTCCTGCAAGTATGTTCTTTCTTCTTAACTAATAAAGAGATAAGATTTCCCGTTGATAATTGAGATATATTGATCAGCACAGCAAATATTACAACCGATCTTTTCTTTCATATTACCCGAAAAAAAATCTTTCAATATTACTCGAAAGA